>NW_005871422.1:159910-215985 GCF_000147115.1 Myotis lucifugus | reverse complement strand
ATGAGTTCACATAAAGTAGTATTCCCTACCTCCCAGAGGATTTTACTGCCCACTGCCCAGACCCCAGTTTAATATTATTACTAAGACGCTGCCGATGTAGCAGCCGACGCATAGGACGCAGAAGAGGATTTCGAAGAAGAAGAAGAAGAAGAAGAAGAAGAAGAAGAAGAAGAAGGAGAAGGAGGAGGAGGAGTAGAAGAAGAAGGAGAGGGAGAAGGAGAAGGAGAAGGAGAAGGAGAAGGAGAGGGAGAGGGAGAGGGAGAGGGAGAGGGAGAGGGAGAGGGAGAGGGAGAGGGAGAGGGAGAAGGAGAAGGAAAAGGAGAAGGAAAAGGAGAAGGAGAAGAAGGTATTTATTTTTAATCTCCAAACTAAAGAATTTTATTCTTGTTTAAAGATTGTGCACCATTTGAGATTCAAAATAATTTTTCCAAATAATTTACACAAATGTTGAAAGTTAACCCAAGTGAAATATGATAAAATTGGTCAGAAATCATATCATTCACAGATTTTCCATTTTTGTAATTGACAAAGTGAACCAAACAGAAGGAAAATTTGAGAAAGACTTAGAAGCTTTAAATTTTTATTATTTCTTATGTTTTCTACTTTTCAAATATAAATGTCTTCTATCTCTAATCCTCTACCTTGGGTTGCTAATTAGACTACTCATTATTTTCATGAATAAGTGAGTACATAATTTATATAATTTTTACCCCTCCCCTCAAAAAAGGCATAATTGGATTTGTTCATCAATTACAGCCTGTGGATGAGATTTTATGGGTTTGAGCTGTCTTCATTCATTTGCTTACACAACATAGGGGTGTGTGTGGGGGGGTCGTATGCCATGTTGCTCTACCCCATAAAATTTTAAATGCTAGTCTTCACCCATTATATTAACAGTCTAATGAAGGTACACAGAAGGCCTGGGTCCTACCTGGTTCACCTCCGCTGGAAAACAAGGAGACAATATTTCTAGTAAGACTCGTGGTATTAAGATTATTGGGGAAACTGAGGTTTGAACTTGCTGCTCCATTGTTAATCATGCTAAATATAATGCTCTCAACAGGAAAATATGATGCCGTAGTTCTCATCCACAGTGCGGCTCATGTAGGAATATACCTGCAACAAGGTCCTCTCAGCAGATGCAAAACCTACTCGTTGCCAAGTGCTAATTATAAACTATTAGACATGTGACATTATCCAAGGTGCCTAGACCTTTCGTGAGGGTGCGATAGCGCCACTAAGTCAATTGATTAAAATACTATCATTTGTCTACATGACTCTCTTTCAACAGAAAATGTTGCACATTATTAGGCGATGGAGGCGTCTTCACAAAGTCGAAGCTTAATCAAAGTCAAGAGCAACATTAATCAAAGTCCAACAGGACTCATCAAGCTCCAGACAATGCACCGGTTTAAAAAGAGTTTGCTAATGAGCATTTCAAGCGGAAGCGAATGCTTTTATTCTTAGGGAAAATATCACTATTCATGAGCACCGCGGAAACATTAAACCGCAGCAGAAAGGCCACTGCTGCAGCCTTTCATAATTACCTATGAAAACTTCCTCCACAATGGTCAGGTATTGAATATATTTGCATAATATGCAATTTCAGTGCCCAGTGGTTTTCTGAATAATGCGTCACTTGTCAAACTTCATCTTCGGTTAGCATAATGTTGTTCTCCAGCCACCGAAGGAGGTTGAGTCTATTTTGCATTACTTTTCTGGGTTGAGTGCCGAGCAAACAAAAAGAAATTACAATCCTCCAAGCAGATGAAGTAGGCCTCGACGCAAGGGGCAGGAGAAGGAGGGACAATTAGAGGAGGGAATGATTGGGTCCACACCTTTGCCTGCCCCGTATTTACTTGTTCTTTTTTTTTAAATCACTGTGGTAGGTAGAGCCATGCTGCTGACCCTAAAGTGTCCTTGCACATCTGAGAATATCCCTGGACCCTGTGAATGTCACCTTACATGGTCAAAGGGCCTCGCAATGTGATTAAATAAAGAATTTGAGATGGGAAATCACTGATTTACCCAGGTGGGTCCAATGTAATCAAAAGGATTCTTATTAGTGGGTCATGTCCAAGTGCAAACCTCTAGTACAATGGCAGAGACAAAATTCAAACTCAGTATTTCTGGCTGCAAAAACACATTCTGCTAATTGCAGATATAGCTGTACAGAGAAAATGCAGACAATAAATGTAAAATTTTCAATAATAACCTTTTGAAAATTTTAGTCCTGCAGGAGGCAGAGCCATAGTTTTATACTTTTATTATCAGAATTAGACACTATTACTGCCCATAACACCTCGTTGCCTTCCAAATAATTAATACACTTGAAACAGTATCATAAAGATATTAATAACTTCATATCTCCAAAGGATGTCAGCTCCTGTAATATTTGTTCCCAATGATACAGTGACATTAGAAGGGTAAAATCAATATTTTGAAGAGTCTAAATTGATGTCAGAAAAGTTCGCAAAGAAATACAGTTATAGTTCTTTTCCCTCAAGCTACTTTTGTTCTCATTAGAGGAGAAATGTTTTTTCAGATGGAAGTCACTCCAGAAAAAAAGCCTGCCAGCCAAGTGCAGTGTCATGTGCAATTACCTAAGCAGGATAGAGGCCCCAAGTTGGGCGACATTTAGTATGATTCGAGTTTTTAGGGACCCAAAGAGGCCATCTTTTCGTCTTTGCTTCTGTGTTCCATCCTGGTTGATGATTTCCGTGACCAGTATACTTAAAATGCCCATGCCAGTAGCCCCTACCTTACTTGCTAGTACTGATTTTTTCCACAGCATATTTTAGCTTTTAATATTTTCCATGTCATTTGTTTATGCAGTTGCTCTCTTTCTCTTTCCTTCTAGACTGTAAGGACAATGAGGTAAGACTTTTCTGTCAATTTTGTTCACTATTGGATCCAAGCAATCCACAATGGTACCTGGCAAACATCCACATGTTTGAAATAAATGGACGGCTGTCGGCATGGAGTGCCAGCCGAGGAGTCACTGCTGTATCGGCACCTGAGGAAGCCACTGCGGACATTTGAGAGGCAGCCACGTCGTCAGACACGTACTCTGGAGACTAACCGGGGAGGACAGTGTGGAAAAGAGGTGACTGTGCTTAGACACTGCAATTGGTGGCGTCTGGTCCAATGAAAACATAGGAGGACGTGACCTAAGTCAAAAAATGAAGAAACATAATAGATTCGAGAGATGTGCAGACATTAGTAAACAATGTGGCAAAGGACTAGAAATATAATATAAAGAATATAGAGAAGATGCATCGTGGCATAATTTTGAATGCTTGGGATGCTGAGCTTGGTATTGCCATCAACAATCATAGTAAGCAACAAATTCGTTAATCAATAAAGATGTAAAGAGCAAAGACGAATTCAATATTAAGCCATTGTTCTCCACAAGAAGCAATTCCACCCTTCGGGGGACATCAAAAAAGTCTGGGGACCTTTTTGGTTGTCCTAACAGGGTAATGGAAGAATGCCAAGGAAATCACTATACTACCGCGTGCCTCCAAGAAATCTATTATATTACAGTGCTCCTACCAGGAACCTACGCCCTATGGTGCTCCTACCAGGAACCTACGCCCTACGGTGCTCCTACCAGGAACCTATGCCCTACGGTGCTCCTACCAGGAACCTACGCCCTACGGTGCTCCTACCATGAGCCTACACCTACAGTGCTCCTACCAGGAACCTACACCCTACAGTGCTCCTACCATGAGCCTACACCTACAGTGCTCCACACATTATATGGTCCAAAATGGCAATAGTACCAAGGTTGAGAAACCCTAATACAGACATGCTAAATTTGAGACACCTGCTATCTATAATAATAAAAGGCTAATATGCAAATGGTCATGACACCCTCATAACCGATCATCAGGAGGCTGCATGCACAGCAGGTGTGGGTGGGCAGAGCTGTGTGCGCCAGCCAGGGGACGTGAAGCTGTTATTGTTTATTTATTAATAAATTTATATATTATTTTCATATACATTTTACTGATTTTCTTTCATCTCTGACACTTTTATTATAGAGAAAGGGCAAATAGCAATATTAAAATATTTCCTCTAATTAATTCCCTTTTAATGTGCATGAATTTCATGCACCGGGCCACTAATTCACATGAAACCACTCAAAAGTGAAATGTAGGATTCGGAAGAGAAGTTCTCTCCAGTAATATAGTTTAATATTTGTTGGCTAAGTGTCTCTGATGGTGTTGTGAAAATAATTAAAATCCATCAGGAAAATGCTGCTCGAATAAGAAGCCAGAAACAAAATCTCGGCAAGCACATTTACACCTACATGGAAAGTTAGGGAAGGTAAGTCAGAAAATTTGATGAAATGTAGGAGAGAAGGAATAATAGTTTGAGGAAAATAAAGTTGAAGGAGACACTTTAAATGACAGGTGAATTTATAGGTATGTTTCTTTGTTTGAGAAATGACAAGGAATAGGCAAGATGCAAGGCACAGATTGATCAAGTCTCCAAGTAGCAAGTCCTGGGCCACTGGCCTGCTGGCAGTGCCATTACCCTAAGTCCGTGGTCAGCAAACCGCGGCTCGTGAGCCACATGCGGCTCTTTGGCCCCTTCAGTGTGGCTCTTCCACAAAATACCACGTGCGGGCACCCACGTACAGTGCGATTGAAAACTTCCTGGGCCCATGTGCAGAAGTCGGTATTTTGTGGAAGAGCCGGTATTTTGTGGAAGAGCCACAACTAAAGGGGCCAAAGAGCCGCATGTGGCTCGCGAGCCACGCTTTGCCGAGCCAGTTTGCCGACCACTGCCCGAAGTGAACAAAACTGGAGGATCCGTAGTTTCCAGGTGGAGCCCTGGGCAATAAGAGAGACAGCACGGTGGAGGGACCAGAGGATCCTCCTGATTGGGGTGGGTCCTCCCTCTTCTGCCGGGAGCCGGTCCATCCTAGTTAATATGTTTGCTCCCTTTAGCGCCATGTGTTTTAACCAAGGTCACCTCTCCGAGAAAGGTTGTTTCCCCAGGTGGGGATCTTTCCCTGAGGTTAGGGAGGGGATACAACCCCTTAATTAAGTGCCAGGCGGGTAATCAAGCTACATGGTCTTTACTCCCTGGAATGGAGATGAGAAACACCTTAACCCTTGTAATAGAAATTGACAGGATTGAGATCGGCTGGTATAAATACGGATGTAATAAGACAATAAACGTCAGATCCTCATCAGTTCCTGACCAGAACTCTGACCAGAACTTTGGCTGGAGATCCTGGCTATAGGTCCTGACTAGGCTGCTGACCAACTGAAGGCTGTCTTCGTGTCATTCCTTCTTCGCCGACTCCGTCCACACCTTTGGGGACCCCTGGACCTGCTGGGATTGGACCCCAGCACTCTTCTGCTAGTTGACTTTGACCTCCTGGACCCTGTATCTCTTCTGTGAAGTAGTGATCACAGCTTATGCGGGTCTGTGGTCAGGAAGATGCAGGTGGTGGATGTGGGGTGCTCACTGCCTTCAGGTCCCTTTCCTCACCTTCCTCTATTGGGCCCTATATCCACATCCTTTTCGTCAGGCTGCCCAGGGAGCTTTGACCCATGACAACTACTGTTTGGAGTAGAGGGTTGAAGGAAGGAAGAGGTCAGGATATTTCTTCTCTTTCCTCTTTGTTTCCTGGGAATCTTCCCCATGGCAGCAACTTCTGCTGCATGCTCACCTCTCCCTCTGTAGCTTTGGCTAATTCAGGGCAGCTAATGTCACAGAGCTGGGTCCCCACTGCTCTGGCACCGGGACTGTGGGAACACCCTGTCCTCTCGCCATTGTCCATTCCGATGCACCGTCCAGACACCCTGGCACACCGCCCCGTGCACAGGTTGGGCCCACGGCTGCTGTTTCTGCTGTGTCAGTCCCATGGTGTCTGGTGACCCTGGGTAACACTGGGCAATTAGTAAAATGATGCCAAGGTCCTCCTCTGAGTATATTTAGTTGGAAATATTAGTAATAAGTCCAGGTGAGGATGTGTAATTTATTGAAGGCTCGACATGACTTACATAGGAGTGTCTGATAGGAGTACACTGATTTATTGATCATCAATAAATAATGAACTCATCCCTGAATTACTCATGTTTTATATTTATTATTTTCTACTAAAGAGAAGCTACCACATTGTTTAAACTGACATGCTCTTAATTCATGTATAGAGTCATGAAAATTATATCCCTTGAGTTCCCATTTAAAGGATTTTGGAATCCACAGGCAATATGTTCAGCTGCTACATATTTCCAGTTCTTCAAATGGATGTTTCTTACAAGGGCGTCCAAGAAAAGCTCAGGGCAGGACACGTAATTTCCCGAGGAAAGCTGTTTCTGTACGTGTGTAAATTAATTGAGCCAGGAAATGGTTTCTGATGCCAACACTGAGTGCAGGGGCATCTTCCAAAACACAAGAGAAATTTCAAACACTCTTTACGTCGTTATTCAGAATCCTTTCTGGGGACCTGGAAGAGTAATGACATCGTCAATTAAAGAGCCATATATGGTCTCAGTCAATATATTTTTCAAAGCCATTGATCTTGTCTGGTCTCATTCTTTTATTTTAGCATCATTAAAATAAAAACAGCTATCAATAACTGAGAATGGGGACTTAATTCTTATGTTGAAGCCAACATACAAGTGGAGGGGTTTTCCTCAGGGCTGGGGTGGCTCACTTCTCCCCAAATTTGACTTGTCTCCACCCCATCCATAGCTCACTCTCCAGATCTACCCCAGCCGTCTCCTATTCTTGCCACTTACCAAAACCCTTGGGTGGACAGAGAGATAAAGTCAGAAATTCTCAATGAAAATGAAGAGTGAAGAAATACTCTTTTCCTTTCTCTTTTCACCACCCCAACTGCTGGAAAGCTTGCAGATTAGAAGTGTGAGCTGTAGGCATTCCAGCAACCCAGCACCCACCTCACAGCAGGCATTTAATTTATCTGAATCTGTTTCTTGTCTAGAGAACGGCAGTGATAACTGGTTTATAACCACCTCGTTCATTAGCAGTGAGAACCAAGTAACATATGTGAGAATACTTTCTCACCTGTACAGTTTCCAAAGCCACAGGAGAACTGCAATTCTGAAGGGGGGTTTCATGAGGAGCCTCCAGCTGTGAAATCCGGTTATTTGCTGGCCCTGTGCACCCCCACGTACAGGTAACCCTTGCATTCGGGCATTCTGTGCTTTACCCCAGCACTAGTGGTGGTTTTAATTATGCAGGTTGGACGATTACCAAGCTACGGTTCATGGGTCTTGAAAAACAGATTTGATGATCACAGAAGACTTTGTTAGTGAGCTGTCACCAAGGAGACGCTTCGGCAGTGCCAGGCGGCACAATTAAAGTGCAATGAGGAGGTGGACTGAAAGCTTTCCACTCTGCCCTGGCCAGCGCGTGATCTTAGCATCTGTGATTTCCCGTTATATTCAATTAAAAGAAAAAAGAGAAAATGCTAATGAGGTCACAGCCGCCATTGGTGATTGCAGGGATTTGTGCTGTTCCATTAACTGAGAGAGAAGGACCCAGCACCCATGGGGGAGAGGCAGGTGGCGGGTCACCCAGGCAGTGGAGAGATGTCTGCGCACCACCTCATGTCACTGTGCTTTTGAACAAACAGCCTGAAGAGTCGCAGGGATGATGGCCATTAGTTTGATGTGGTGCCAAAAGTCACGCATATGCCTCAAGAGAACTACACATGTGCAGGACTGGGCCCTAGGTGCTTGGTTTGCTTGTTTGAGGCATTTGCATGGTTAACGCGGGCTGACCAGGTTGACATGGAGTTCTGGATCTCTTCTGTTATCCTCCAAAGCCATCCTGCCTGAAGCCTCTGATGCTCATGCCCAGCTCTTAGTCTCAGTGACCAACCAGATGCCTTTGACAGCCCATTGTCCTCACCCTCCCTCACCCCTGGGTCTCTGGCAGCCCTGCAGCTCTGAGGAAGGCAGTTCCTCGGACCCAGTGAATCCCTTGGTTATTGGGTTGTTGATCTTAATCTCTTTAAAGCAGGACGTTGCCCCAAGACCAGGACCTTATGTGACCAACACCCCCCATCAAGTCGGCTTCACTACCCAGGGATGATGCTAGGGCCCACCTCAAGCCTCCCAGGTACATACTTGAGTCCCAAATGACTGTGCTACTTATTATACCTCCGCCAAGCCTCTCTCTTCTTCATGTTCTCTTCACCTGGCCTCTCTAGTTTTTCACAGGAAGCTCTTCCTGGCCACACTCCCTCCTGGCGCTGAGTGTCGGCTTCTTGGAGCCTTTCCTTGCCTTAGTTCTACACCTGTGTTCTGAGGAACACCCCCCTTCCTGCTCAGGGGTCCCAGCCTGGGTCCTGTCCCTGATGTGGAGGGAGCTCTCCTCACATACGGACCACAGGCCCCCACACAGGCATTAACCAATGTCACCCCAATAGAGTCAATTAAAAATAATCACAAACTTAACTGAAGGGCTGAGCGTCTTCCAAGCAGACGTTGTGACGGTGTGCTCTGGGAAGAGGTGAGGTCAGTGCTCACTACTGGCAGCAGTCCACACCCACTTACAGAGAACATTGTTTTGCAAGGGGCATCCTGAAACCTCGGTGATAGCACCTGGATACACCACAACATCCCCTCTCAGAGTAACGTCCACGCTCACCAACCAAACCCTGTCTGTTGCAACGAGGCCTTCTAGAGAGGCCTCCTGATAGTCCCTGTCTGAGTGAGGTCCCCTCAGCCCATTCAGGGCACTCCAATGTTCCTGTCTTGTTCTCACTCCATTTCTCTCCCTCTCAGTCTCTCCTGCTGTTGTTGATAACACAGACTATAACTTTAAGGCCATAGAGGGACCACCGTTGCATTCATGTTATCATTTATGCCAACAGAGGGCTTGAGTTTGTAAATAAACATGTCTTGGACTTGCACTTCTCAATTTAGGCTTAAATTTCATGTCATCCTTTCTTAATACACAGACTGATCATGGACTAAAGATCCCCCCCCCCCCCTCTTGGGTGATTTTGTTTATTCTGAAAGAGGATGATCAGCCATAGAGTTCTCCAGACAGCTGGCCTTGTTGGTATTTTGACAAACAGCTGTAGTCAATGTGGGATCGTTCCAGAAACACAGGTTCCCAGTGCTGGAGTATGGCTGACACAGGGTCCATATGGTAAACTCAGTCCATTTGGAGGGTAGCCCCGTGGTGTGTGGGTAGCCAGCTGCATTGGACCAGTTCAGGCCAAGTGGCACCAACTGTAGCGCCAAGTCCCCTGAACCATTAGGAAAGCCAGGCCATGTTTCCAGTGGCTTTTGATGAGCTACACTGATGTGGTGATGACACTCAGGCTCCTGGGAATGTGCTGAGCTGCCTGGAGACGGAAAAACGGAGCGGACGCACTCACACATGCATTTTAGTGTCCACTCTTGGATGTTAGACCTCACTAATAGTTACAATGACCAGGTCACAGCCAGACCCTAACTGATAGGTCAGTTCTGTGTTTGTCTTGTTTTGACTTTGGATTTTCTAAAGATTTTGTTCCCCAAAAGCACTGGTTAAAGATCAGCCAAGGTGTCTCCAGCTCCTACAGAAGTTTACTCCATGAGTAATTTAAGCAACATGAACTCAGGAAAGGCAGTCCTAGCAGTGAGGAACGCGCTTTCTGTGCCAACATCAGCCTGGGCCATAGGTTTTCTCCTGGAGGAATGGAGCCCAGGTGTCTCCTGTGCGGGTTTCTAGCTCCTTAAGACAGGAATTCCACCAGGAGGGGGACTTCCGTGAAGCTCCGTCCCACCTCATGGACGTTCACTCTCCAGTGGTAATGAGCAACAAAGGGGGAGAAAGACAAGGACTGCATTTACCTTTCATTGCTTCCCTGACCGTAGCTGTCTGCTTCCTCCAGGCCTCCTGCAGGTGCCGCTCCTGCTGCCTTACCCAGGGCGCATCCCTCCACTGCCCCTCACTGTCCCCGGATGAGGGCTGGGGGTCTCATGGCCACCCCTGGGCAGTCTCCACTACTCATCATCCTGGTCTTTCAACCTCCCTGTAGTTTTTTAAATCTCAATGAGAATTGGGGGAAACATAATAAAATAGTTGGATAAACTTCTTAAATAGAGAGCATGTCAAAAAGGTGAACAGAAATAACGATAGTCATTATGCCCAGAGTTGCTGTGTATAGGTACAGGTATCCAACGACTTCATTTTGTCCATGGTTTTCTTCTGAGTTTTCGCCTGCCAGAGAGCTTGGTCAGCAAAAAGGAACGTGTGCACATTATATTCCTAAGTTTTCGGAGACTTTGAAAACAAATAGAGGGGATGCTCATTTTATGTATGTGTTCGTGTTTAGTTTAGTCATTGAATGACCCCATGTTGTTCCCCAGGCACTGCTGAGGTTGTCAGGGTTACACTCTTATTTATAAAGTGTACAGACACACAGGCCGAGGACGAAATCCAGTGTTAGGTCAGGGTTTTTGCTGCAACAGCGATGCAGATAGACACTGTCGGGTCGGGGAACAGCTTCAATCGGGTGTCTTGGGCCCGGCCCAAGGAACACTGCTTGCGGCATGCTGCTGGCCACGTGACCCTCAGCAGTGCCGAAGACCTGCATTGTCCGTGAACTAATTGCAAGTGAGGGCCTCCGCTAATGACCAATTACCCATTTCAAAGACTTGCGTGAGGCCAATTTTTGAAAATCTCTTAAGAGGTGCAGGGCCTTTTGTGAGAAGTGAGCCTCAGAGGTGAGCGCCATCAGTGCAGGCTGCGCTCCTGCCAGGGGTGCTCATTAGCCTCACGGGGTCGGAAGCGTCAAATGGTTCCTTTTGTCCAATGTAGTGCTCCCTGAGATTCTCCCATTAATTGACTGCAATCACCTTGATGTTCAAGTATGCAATTTGGACAGGAGTGTTTTCAGCTGAAACCTTGCATTTCCCGAGGGCGCAAATTCACAAACTGCTGAGTTTCTAAGTACAGAGGCACCAGTGCCAGGCTCTGAGGACCTGAGCCAAAAGCCACCCACAGAAGAGCTTAGAGACAAAAGAGGCAATGCACCCCCTTTCCAGAGCTCACCTCCAGGTGGGGGAGGAAGGGCGGTCAGGTTGAAATAATATGAAAATAAAATCATCAGGTAAGTAAGAGGAATCTTAGTTTCATGTCATTTCAACACTAGGACCTTTAAGTTCCTAGTTCTCAGACTCACTCTGGGGAGGGCCTGTTTTGCTTATTTTATTTACTTGTTTATGTTCACGTTTCAACCTCAGTCCTCCAATCACAAGGAACGGAATTCTATCAGCAACCTGAATGAGTTGGAAGAGGACCCTGACGCCAGGTGAGAACTCAGCCTGGTTGACACCTCTATGGCCGCCCAGGGAGACCCTGAGCAAGTCCTCCTGCCCAGCCCGGGCTCCTCGTACACTGTGGCAATAAGGCGTGAGAATAGAATAGAGTCACCGTGCATTTGGATGGAGGATACTGAAGAGCTGCTAAGTTTCTAAACACACATATGTCTGTATTTACAAATGTGTGGGGTTTTTTTCTTAATTGACTTTAGAGAAAGGAGGGAAGAAGGGAGAGAGGGATAGAAACATCAATGACCAGAGAGAATCATGGATCAGTTGCCTCCTGCACACCCCACACTGGGGATCGAGCCTGAAAGCCGGGCATGTGCCCTGACCAGGAATCGAACCGGTGACCTCCTGGTTCATGGGCCAACACTCAACCACTGAGCCACGCCAGCCGGGCAACAATGTTTTTACAGTCAGGCAACAAGCCCTCAGAGGGCACATGTCTTCTCCAGACCACGGCTTGAGTAGCCTTTTAAATGCATTCTTCTGGAAAACTGAGGCAGGGACAAAATAACCAGCCAGTCAAAGCCACAGAACAGCCAGTTGTCTCCTTAAAGCACAGCTCGCCCAAGGCCCTGGGGCCACTGAGTGGGAGTCCCATGCTGGGCGCCAGTGCTGGGCTCTGTGGACCCACCCACTGCGGGGCCACCAGAGAAAGGGCGGGAGGTGTGAGCGGGTTGGAGTCTGGCAGATCAAGACAGAAGGGCATAAGAAAGGCTGAGATGTTCTCCTGAAAAGCCAGGGAACCGTTGTTGGCTGATGGCGCCCTGACAGCTGGCTCAGAGTTAGAAAGCGCCTCTCAGGGGAGCAGCCCCCTGTGGCGCCTGGGCCCCGGCAGCCTTAGACCCGCCCCGCGTGGAGGGGGCTCGTTAGCCGCAGTCCCACGAGGCTGGCTGAGCGTCCTAGAGCATCTCGTGGTATTTTATTTTCATGAAGAGCTTCCTTTTCTATCCAAGAACTGCACAGAGGGCATCACCAGAGGAACCCAGGCCGTGGCGAGGCTTTCTCTTTCCTTCCTTCCGAATTCTTCAGTAGCATCTCACCTCACCAACTGAAAGGGTTTACATGAGAAAAAAGAAATCTCAGCCTAGACACACCTAGGAAACCAGGAGGGAACCCTCCAAAAGCCACGACTTCTTTGTAAGGAAAAAAGAAGAAAAATAGCTCTCAGGGAACCGAGAGGGACAGAGTGATCACGGTGATGGGCGGGAGCTGAAGGAGGAAGAGCCCGGATGTGTGCCTGGGATGCCGATGGGTCCTGTGAAAGGCAACCCTTTGCGTTCTCCTCTCACATCTCCTTAAAATAAGAGCAAGCCCAGGAGGACGCCTGACAGGTTTTTTTTTTGTTGTTTTTTTTTTTTATTAAATTTTTATTGTTCAGATTACATTTGTTCCTCTTGCCCCCCCACATAACTTCCCTCCTTCCAGTTCCCACCCCACCCTCCGCCCTCACTCCCCACCCACTGTCCTCATCCATAGGTGCACGATTTTTGTCCAGTCTCTTCCCGAATCTCCCATTCCCCTTTCCCCCCCAAGAATAGTCAGTCCATTCCCTTTCTATGTCCCTGATTCATTATAATCACCAGTTCATTCTGTACATCAGATTATTTATTCACTTGATTCTTAGATTCACTTGTTGATAGATGCATGTTTGTTGTTCACAATTTGTATCTTTACCTTTTTCTTCTTCCTCTTCTTAAAGGATACCTTTCAGCATTTCGTATAATACTGGTTTGGTGGTGATGAACTCCTTTAGCTTTTCCTTATCTGTGAAGCTCTTTATCTGACCTTCAATTCTGAATGATAGCTTTGCTGGATAAAGTAATCTTGGTTGTAGGTTCTTGGTATTCAGTACTTTGAATATTTCTTGCCATTCCCTTCTGGCCTGCAAAGTTTCTGTTGAGAAATCAGCTGACAGTCATATGGATATTCCCTTGTAGGTAATTGAGTCTCTTTCTCTTGCTGCTTTTAAGATTCTCTCTTTGTCTTTTGCTCTTGGCATTTTAATGATGATGTGTCTTGGTGTGGTCCTCTTTGGATTCCTTTTGTTTGGGGTTCTCTTCGCTTCTTGGACCTGTAAGTCCATTTCTTTCACCAGGTGGGGGAAGTTTTCTGCCATTATTTCTTCAAATAGGTTTTCAATATCTTGCTGTCTCTCATCTTCTGGCACCCCTATTATTCTGATATTAGTGCGCTTGAAGCTGTCCCAGAGGCTCCTTACACTATCTTCACACTTTCGGATTCTTTTTTCATTTTGCTTTTCCAGTTGGGTGTTTTTTGTCGAATCTTTGGTTTGATTCTTGTACTCCTCTGGTCTGCTATTGGGTATAATATTCTTTATTTCAGTCCGTGTATGCTTACTTTCTAATTTCTTTATCGTAGCATCGAGGGTCTCATTAGTTTTCGTGAGGCTCTGCACAAATTTATGGCAAGCCCTCAAAATTGCGATTCTTAGCTCCATATCCTCCATTTCTGTCATGTTTTTTTGTCTCCGCATCTTTTATGCTTTCTTGGTGCACCCCCTTGTGGTCTCTGTGCGCAGTCTTGTTCTAGCCAAGCCTTAATTGTTGTAGTTAACACTAGAGGGATTTGACCAGCAGACCGACTGGCTGTAGGATTCTGGGGAGGCGCTAGTCCTGCCCTTGCCTGAGGTGATCGGCAAATGTCTGTGCGCAGTGCCTGGGCGGGGCAGGCTCAACAGGGCGGGGGGAGGGAGCAGCTATGGCCGCTCTCAGTCCGTTCCCAAGGGCTCTGCCTCTCTGTCCCAGCAATCGCTGCAAACCTCGGAGGGGCCGTAGCCAGACAGTCCCGCTTCTCCCGTTTGAGTCTGGGTCCCTAGAGACTCGCCCGGATCTGTAGCCCAGAGTCTGAGACTCACTCCTGATTGAAAACGACAACCGCGCCCTCAGCCACCAGCCCGCTTTGCGCGCGCACCGCCGCACCACCGTACCTTTAAATTTTCCACACTGCGCCTCCTCTAAGCCTCGTAATGCTGTTGTTTTTCCTTCTAGTTGAAGAGTCCCTCCTCAGCCAGCCTTCCTGTGGTTCTGGGTGATGTCCGTTCCGTCTTTTAGTTGTATTTTTGAAATGGTTGTTCGAGGCAGCAAACTCCGGTGTTTACCTATGCCGCCATCTTGGTTTCTTCTCCGCCTGACAGGTTTTTATTATGTAATAAGAAGTGTTTAGATACTTTAATTTTCAACAGTTTTATAAAATACAAAAATTATTTTTTTAAATATATTTTTTATTGGTTTCAGAGAGGAAGAGAGAGATAGAAACATCAATGATGAGAGAGAATCATGGATCGGATGCTTCCTGCAGGCCCCCTACTGGGGATCGAGCTCACAACCCTGGGCATGTGCCCTTGGCCGGAATCGAACCCAGGACCCTTTGGTCCGCAGGCCGACGCTCTATCCACTGAGCCAAACCAGCTAGGGCTAAATACAAAAATTATTTATGTGAAAAGTAACGTCTTCCTGGCAAACACTTCCTTCTCTCCTGATGCGCTGATAACGATTTTTTGAGAGAGGATCATTTTGTGCCTCAGAAGGATCATCCTACAGTTGGAAGCGATTCATATGTCTTTGGGCTTTAAAGCCCTGTTTCTTATAGAACCCTTGTTTTCCCTTTAACACCGCCCCCTACGCTGGATTCTAAAGCACAGAAGTCTAATTTAATTATGTTCATTGAATTCCAGTAAGTAGATTTTCAGTGATTTTCACTCCCATTTTTCAAAGGTTAGCTATACCAGACGGAGACGCCCCGAAGGCAGGCTAACCGCGGACATGACCGTGGCCAGGCTGTCACCTCCGCTTGGGGTTTGCAGTGTAGACCCCGGCTTCCCTGAGCTGCTCTGTTCACCTTTTCCTCGCCCGAACCTTTACAAACACCTACAGATGCCACCCCCTGTTTGCGAACTGCCAAGGATTTCCGCTCAGGCCCACGGCACACAAGGCAGTGCCAGACACCCAGGCGTGACAACCTGACTCACAGTTTGTTTTCACCCTCCGTGTAAGAGCCTCTAGTCTGGTATGCCCAAAGTCATTCTTTTAATCCTCACTTGTGCCGAGAGAGCACAGCCAGGTTCAGTGAGCCTGAGAGGGGGGTGAAGGATTAAGAAAAGACAGACAAGAGAAGAAAGCTGGGTCCGGGTGGGACGCTGCCCTCTCTGTTGAAGAGACAGCGCCACAGCCTGCAAGCCGCGTCTTTATTTTATAGCAGATTCCATGAGGCAAAGTAAGGGCGTGGTCAAGATGTTTACAACATTCTCATGGGTTTCGAATCTACTCAATTACATGCACCAGATCAAGCTTTGTTTACTTGCTGCACCTCCCGCAGCCCATATCCCTCAGCCACGTGGGGCTACAGGTTCAGACCATAAGGTCAAGCTTACAACTATAGTCTTTGGCTCTAATTGTGCTGGGACTTGCACGTGGCTTTGCCACCCACGAAAGGATCGTGCCCTCTCATTAGTCCCAGGCTTGAACCTGTCCAAACGCTGTAGCCACTCTTCACACTCACCAAGGATATTTTCTCCATTGCTTCTTAGAGAGAGTGGATAGTCAGGAAGGAAAGGAGGGGGCAAAGAGAGAGAGAAACGTGGATGTGAGAGAGACACCTGGATTGGTTGCCTCCCACATGACCCCAACTGGGGCTGGGGATCTAACCTGTAACCCAGGTATGTGTCCTTGACGGGGAATGGAACCTGCAACCTTTTGGTGTGTGGGCTGACATTGTAACCACTGAGCCTATAACCATTTTTAAGGCAAACTGAGATAAACCAACAGAGATGTGTGGATGGATTTCGAGTATTCCAGAGCATGAGTAGGGTGTCCAGGACCTCCTGGCAAAGATCCAGGCGGAGTTTGGGCAAGAGTGGCTTCGCCATGCTTTGCTCCTACATGCATAGAGTCTGTCACCCATTTCTCACTTAATGCCATCACTTGAGTGCCTTCCACATGCACACACTGTGACGACAGGAAAAATCTCAAGAGCCATAGTAAACCTACCCAGCTTCCGAGCTCCCTCCAGTATTGTCTCCCTTCCTCTGTCTCCTACAGCGAATCTTCCAGAGTTACCAGAATGCCAGAGCTTCTCTAGCTGGCGTCTCTCTCACGGGCTTGCCTGGCAGTGGGATTCGCTGTCTGGAGTTCTGGTGTTACACCTTCCCCTCCATCCCACAGTCAACATTCACTCTTCTACCAACCCAGGGCCCAGACATCTCCCCTCCAGAAACATCCTCCCACTGGGTCCTGCCATCAGAGAGTCAGTCTCTCTCTTCTTGGTTCTCATGCCTGACGGTTCCCCTCATTCAACCATCACAAGTCACATGTGACTCTGGTTGCTCTTCCTCTTGGAAGAGGTTTTTTGTGTATCATTTATGTTTTTATTGATTTCAGAGGGAGAGAGAGAGAAACATCAATGATGAGAGAGAAGCATTGATTGGCTGCTCCTGCACACCCCACACTGGGGATGGAGCCCACAACCCCGGCATGTGCTCTGACCAGGAATGAACTGTGACCTCCTGGTTCAGGGTTGATTCTCAGTCACTGAGCCACACCGGCCAGGCTTTTATGTATCTTTATGCCTCTTGAACTTCATCTAGGGAAGGGGGTAGAGGTGTGTGATCTGTGTTTAGTGCAACAAATCTAACTTGGAAGCACATGGAATTTATTCTTCCATTTCTCACAGTCACGGGATACACCAGGCCACCCCCTCTCTCCAGCAGGGACACTGGTCCTGCCTTTAATGAACTCACACTGGCCACACACTGGCATCTGAATCCTCAATCCATTAACCAATTTCCCCTCCGCACGGATACATGCACATGCTGTTCTAAATTGAGTTCCTTAGATCCCTTGTGCCTTAAGCTTTTGGTTTTCACCCATAAAATGGGCCCACAATGTGAGGATGTGCTTCATACAGTTGATATAAGGCTTCGAGGAGACAATATGGGTAAAGCACTGAGGTTGGTGTTGCCTCTGGGTAAATCCCATCTCCAAATCGAAGTTAGCGCCACGTGGTTCAGTTACCGCTGTTGTTAGAGGAAAGAAATAATGAGTGTTTGGTTCTCGTGCATTTCCATGGAACCTGCTAACTCCAGAGGAGCAACCCTGTCAAGCACGATTACGTTATTTTGACAGTTTACAGCTGCACGACCTGGCCGGGCCCTGAAGAGAGGTGTGACATGTGTAGTAGATATGTTCTCAAAGAATCAGCTGAAAGTAAATATTCCTGAGAGCGCAGAGAGCCTGCAGCTCCTCGTGTCTCTGAGACCAGTTGTGACAAATGCTTCACCTGCAGAGACGGGGGTAGAAAAGTGTCTCTCTCCAAACCTCCAGAGCAATCACCTCAGGGAGGAACAAGATGCTTGTTAGTTGGATTTTAGCTTGACCTTCCAACACCATGAAGAGTCGATAACATTACAAGGTGCAGCTTTTTAACTCTGCTTTTCAGATCAGGCTCTTGCTTATCAGGATCCTTCGGGTTCAAAGCTGAAGAGGAAGCCAGGTGGCGGAGCCAGGGCTCTCTGCCCGGTGAGAGCCCTGTCGGGAGCCCCGTCGGTGTCAGGTCGCTTGGAGGTAAGAACAGCAGCTGTGTTGCGCCAGGGGCAGTCAGGCATTTAATTTGCCGTCTGAGTTTTATGTCAATAGGAGAGTCAGGGGCACCAGCTCTGCCATAACTTTGCCTCCTTCCTTCACATCTCACCCTCACTCCAGGTAATTCCATCTCTTTTACCGAAAGACATTGTAACTTAACACAGGGAGGAAATAGGAAGTTCATGGAGGTTTGCTCCCTCATGTAGCTCAGTAAGCCTGTGCTTAGTTTCAATGACTCTACTGAAAACACAATTAGCTGTTTTCAGAGTGGTTGCCCTCAAAGGCACTGCAAATAAATATTGACTTAACTTACCAATTTTTCATCAAATTCCATTTTGAGTGGAACCCTGAAGGTGGTGCAGGTAAATGCCTGTACTCACC
This sequence comes from Myotis lucifugus, assembly GCF_000147115.1. Classification (NCBI taxonomy): domain Eukaryota; kingdom Metazoa; phylum Chordata; class Mammalia; order Chiroptera; family Vespertilionidae; genus Myotis; species Myotis lucifugus. The sequence continues at coordinate 197,690 of NW_005871422.1, read as the reverse complement.
ACCTCCCACAACCACATCAAAGTTACAACTAAAATACAGAACAACCATCATTCAGAACCACCTGAAATCTGGCTGAATGGAAGTCCTACACTAGCTAAGTAAAGAAGAAAGCATATAGAGACTGGTGGGAGGGGCGGAGGCCTGGAACGGGCTGGTCCGGCACCCACGTGTAGGGCGTTTTTTAATGGGGGGGATCTGGGGTGCGAAGGCCTCCTGTGAGGCGCAAGGGGTCCCATCCCCCCCACAGCCAAACCCTCAGCACAATTGAATCTAAAAAATCAAAATAAATGAACAAGAAATCTAATCAACAAAATAAACTGATGAATAAAATAGAACCAGAAACAAGGAAACATGTAACAATCTCAGAGGGAAGGGGGTGGGGGGAAGAGATCAGCCAAAGAACTCAGGTGCATATATGCATCACCCATGGACACAGACAATAGGGTGGTGAAGGCCTGGGGTGGGGTGCAAACCAGGTGGAGAGGGGCAAGGGGGAGAAAAAGGAGGGGCATCTCTAATACTCTCAACAAGAAAGTCTTTTTAATTTTCATTTTGAAAGTTGTTTATATATATTTCCAAGAAGAGCACATTCTTATGGGTAAAATCCATGAAACCTGTGAAATCTCTTGGGTTTTCTGCACCTCCCCACCCCCACCGCCTCTGAACTATTGTGCTTTTCAAAGGACTATCTTCTTCCCATTGTACCGTAGCCACTAGAACAGTTTATAGTAAATTCATTGAATGTATAAAAAATGACAAACTCTCCTGAGAGCCAAGTAAATTCATGAAACAGACAGTGTCGGACTGTTTCTAATGAAATGCCTGTGCTTTTCATGTGCGGGACAGCTGTGCATCCTCTGATGAGGCCCCGTGTTTCCAGTGACCTCAGCCACTGGAGAAAGGGCAGCACTGTGTACAAGAAGTCGCCTACAGACAAGAGGTGTCCCACGGAAGGGGCCGATCTTGCAGGCACCCCGTGACCTTGAAAAGGTCATTATTCAACAAGGAACCTGATATCATTGCTTTCATCTCCGCAGCTCCGAGAAAAGGAGCTCTGAGCAAAGGCATTCTTGGGAGCAACATGTTAATAAAGAACCCACATCGGTAATGGATCAGACTTTCCTGCATCACAGAGATTTATGCAATGCCCATCTGAACAGAAACAGCTGCAAAGACTGAAATATGGCTGAGACAGCCTAAGGGGGCCGGAAACATGGACCCACCTGACAGCATTTCTCAGACCCTGATCTCTGAACACCCAGCTTCGGAAGCCTGTGTGTTGGGGGTTAACATTTTAAGGGCCTGGCTTCTACCGAAGACCCAAGGGAAGCAGTCATGAAGGATGGACTTGGGAACGCGGACCAGCCCCTGCCGCGGGTCTTGTGCTCAGTGAAGTGCGGGACCCGCAAGGTCATGCTCAGTGCCCGAAGCTGCGGACAGAAGGTGAGGGCAGGGGCGCGTCGCCAGGCTCCCGGGTTCCTCAGGGACGCGGCCTCTGTGCCTCTCCTTGTTGGGACAGGAGCCTGTGCGAGTGTTTCCTGGCAGCAGGTGGTAGAGAGCGCGGGGCTGAGCACACAGAGGGAGAAGGACCCTCAGACACAAGCAAGTGGTGGCCTGAGCCTGGAGCGGAGAGGGGTCCTGGTTCTTATAGCCAGGGGGGTGGGGGGAGGACAGGAAGAGCACGGGCATTGGGAAGTCAGGGGTGCAGGCAGTGGGAGTCACATGGTGCTATTTTCTCTGTCACATTAGAGACTCGGCCATTAATTGACAGGGAACGTCTGAAATGGACCGCAGGCTCCAGAGAAACGCCACGATGGCTCTGCAGAGTCACAGGCGCCTACACACACCCGGGCCGGGGCCTGAAGGGACGTGGGAGATCTGGATGGGGCGGGTCCACGTCGCTGTCAAGGAGACAGGAAATGAACAACAAAAACATATGTAAGATGCAGACGGATGCCTGGCAGCACATCCTGGATAGCAGCTGAGTGGACAGCCAGGATGGAGGAGGGAAGCCAGGAGCTTGTCCCAACAGGCATTCCTGTGGCCCGCAGTCCCAGGTCTCCCTGCGCAGTGTAATCGGGCTCTGAGCCGAGGCACGATTTGTCTGAAGGATCTTGACTGGCTGGAGCCGTTAGCCGCAGCCATGTTTTCTCACTGATGTTAGAAAAGTATTTCTCTCCGTTAAGTGAAATAAATGAGCAAACATGGTCACGACGCTTCCAGAATATCAGGACGTGCCTTGTAGACGAGGGGAGCCATTGCCCAGCCTTTGGAAGCTTCTACATCAAAGTGTTATGACTTAAATTACACAGGAAGGAAACCGTCCTCTCTGCCTCCTGAGCTTGAAGGCAATTTTGGTTGAAGAAAAAAAAAGAAGAAGAACAAACAAATAATAAGCCGAATGCAGTAAGCCCTGGTGGACAATTAAGGGCAACAAGCGAGCGCACGTTTCAGAAAGTCCGGATGAAAAATGACCCCATTACTTCTACATCCAGGCTGTGCACCTGACGAACCAATTCTAATTAAAAACAGACACGATCATATTTTTAAAGACTGCAATGAATTCTCAGTAGCCGCCAAGTTTACAAAGACTGTAGCAACGGATTTAGGGAAAGAGCAACCTACTGGGGAGCAGTAGTGAGCCTGTGTTCGCGCTCCTGGGCCTTCCTGGGAGAGTCAAAGAGGAAGATATTGAAGCAACATATACGCTTGATAATTTATGCTTTTAGCACAGGCTCTGTCTCACGATCGTTAAAAAGAAAATACTCATGTAATTTAGAGGTCATTGGTGCTCGTCTCCATGCTACTGAAATAAACGCAAACAATAACATCTTCTTGCAAATATTGAGTCAAAATTCCTCCTGGGACTGGTCTATTCTGTGTATTTCAGTCACATTGATACTGGGCCTCCCAGCCTTTCCCGTACATGGACCCCCTCGCTCTTTCACACCCCCTCCCCCACACACTGTTCCTTGCATATCTCTGATGCATTTGGCCTTTGATGGTGACATGGTCTGTTGTGCTCTTACCTGAACCATACACACATGTGCACTGCCCTCTGCCTGTATCCCCCCGGTGGGCCCCTGGGTGACGCATAAACACGTCTCTACTGCGGACGGAGGAAGAGGAACGAGGCGCCCCCCCCCCCCCCAGCCTGGCTCCCCTGGGTATGTTCCTGCCACGGCCATCAGGGTCTCCCAGTCGCCGAATCCAAGGGAACTACTTCCGTCTTTCCCTGGTTGTTGGCTCCACTCGGGCTGGTGGGGTTGACGGAACCCTTTCCCTGCTCCCTAGACGTTCTGATGACGAGAGCTCCTGGTTTTCCTTTGCGCTGTGCGCCCTCAGTCTCTCCCCTGTTACCCGATTTCCCCAGCGCTCCTGACTTCGCCTATTATACTGACATGTCCAAAATCCACCCAGCACAGACCTTCCTCCGAAATTCTCGGTGCAGGCGCTCACTGCTTCCACGCACTTCCGCTGCGGGACTCTGCAATGACGTGAAGCCTGTCTGAAATCGGCTCCGCACTCCCCACCCACTCACCCCAGTTCTCCACGCCCTGCTCCTTAGGGCGTTGTCATCAGCAAACACGCATCCGGAGCTCGCTCTGGGCCCCACCCAGCACTAAGCCTGCAAGACCATGATGTGCTGACCTGTTTCATCGCTTCAAGTCCTCCCTCTCCTAGCCACGCAGCTAAGGAAAAGGCAAAGCTGGCCTTGTCATCTTCTCAACTAAAACGCCTCGCTGTGTCCTGGAAAAGGGTATGCAGCTTGTAAACCGAGTCCATAAGTCCCTCCCAGGCCGCACAGCTAGTTCCTAAATACATGCAGGCGGCCTTGTGATTGCTATGTCATGGGCGTGTGCACATGAGCCTGGACTTTCAGAGGCGGCCTAGGTGTCTAGCTAGTGGCCTCCGACTGTATGGAGACAGTCTCTCCTGGCCCTTTCGTGGCTGTCTCCTGGCTTCCTGGACAGTCAGGGGATTGAAAAGCTTGTTCTGACATTCGGCTGAGTAGTCAACGACACAGGTTTGCTTTGCGCACAGGTTCCCAATTCTGCAAGGTGGGCTGGGCCCTCCACACCTCACAGTCCCTCCCTGTTATCACAGGACCTTCCACACACACACACCCCCGCCATCCCCCCTGGGTCCCAAGCGGCTTCTATGAAGAAGAATGGCCTCGTGCACATCTCAGTTGCACGGCTATAAAGTATCGGCTGATTGTGTCCCCTCCGCGGGATTTCCACTGAAAAACAAAACAGAATCAACAGAAGCCCGAATGGCCTGAACGGGGTCATCTCGAGCTTTGTCCTCACACCACCCTGCACAAACCAAGCTTGACCTCTGAGCCTGACAGTCCTTTGGCTTCGTTTTCACACGCTAACGTGTGGAGATGATCATTGCCATGAAGTGATAAATCCGTTCTCAGAAACAGAAAAAGTCAACAAAGAAAATTCACATCAGCAAGAGCTGGCTCTTCAGTACAAAGGAGAGCCTTACGTATAGAACTTTCAAAGACCCTTAAATCTCCGGACTCACTGTCCTGATGTATATATTTAAATAAATTAGCATAAACAGAAGCCTCCAAGAGACTCTTCCTAACAGCACGATTTATTTATTCCCCACTCAGTGCTGAGAAGTCTGCCTGGGAAGCCAGGCATCGAGGGAAACGGGATGCTGCATATTCAAATGCCGTTTGAATCACCTGCTGCAGGAATGTTATTATGCAAGTCGCCCTGTGCCAGGCACAGTATTGCACCACGAAGCTCATCTGTGAGAGGAGTTTCTCAGAAAGAGGAAAGTATTTGTAGTTACTGGAAATATGTTATCGTCCTTTGCATCATCTTCCCTTCTACGTTGGAAATGCAATCTCTGGAGACATCAGCTTCGCATTAAGGGTGTAAACAGTCTCAGGTAAACCTCATAACCCCCAAAGTGAGTGCTTTGTGCAGAAGAAAGATGGAGGCATCCGCATCCTTGCCTCAATAGATTGACACAAGCTACAAAATACTGTGTATTCATCTTCCAAGTGAGTCACTACAAAAGGAAATGGAAAGCAGGACATCAAATATATGTCTTCGCTACGTCTCCCATTGGCTAATCAGTGAGATATGCAAATTAACCACCAACAAAGATGGAGGCTAATTTGCATACTGCAGGCAGGGCGGGACAGCGAGAGCCACCAGCATGAGCCACCATCCAGGCCCCCATGGGCGACACCAGAAGCCGCCTGCCTTCCCCTCAAACCCCTGTGCTGCCCGCCTGCTGACCGGGACCAGATCGGTCCCAGGCCGCTGGTGGGCCCCAGAAGCCCCAGAAGCCGCCAGATATGGCAGTAACTCTATCAGTAAGCACTCTGAAAGTCAGTGGCATAAATGCACCAATTAAAAGACAGATTATGAGGGTGAATCAAAAACAAAACCCACTTTAAATATAATGACACATATAGATTAAAAGTAAATGAATTAAGCTGCAGCCTGTTTTGCCCAGTGGATAGAGCATTAGCCCTTGGACTGAAAGGTCCCAGGTTAGATTCCAGTCCAGGGCATGTACCTCAGTTGCTGGCTTGATCCCCAGTCCCTATCAGAGCATGTGCAGGAGGCAACCAGTCAATGTGTCTCTCCTTTCCCCTTCACTCTCTCTAAAATCCAATGAAAAAATATCCTTGGGTGCAGATTAACAAAAACAAAGTAAATGGATTCAGTAACATTAAAGATATTACAAGAAAAATATATTTCAAATTTTGTTAGTTGTATAATGGTTATGTTTAAATTATTAACACCTAAAAAATTGGGTGAAGGGTACATATAATATGCTGTAGTGTTTTATAGTTTTTTTACATGTATGAGATTATTTCAAATTAAAATATTAAAAAATTAAAAATTAATAAAACATTAATTGAAATGTATCTGCATTACATGAAAAATCTCCTAATTGCTTCTAGCATAATTTATTAAATTGTGCTAAAATTTATAAGAGTTCAATTAAAAAATATCTTAATTCTTAATGATATAATAGAAAATATATAATAGTGCAGTTATAAGCACTTATCTGAAAATAAAAATTTAAAGAAGTGAATTTAAAGAAGGGATTAACCAAAGAAAATATATGCACAACCCATGGACACAGACAACAGTATGGTGATGGCCAGAGAGAAGTGGGGGGCAAGAGCTGGGTAGAGGGGGCAAAAGGGGGGAAATAGGGATATCCTATATAAGAATAATAAAAGGCTAATATAAAGCTTGCCGAAATAGCTCAGTTGGGAGAGCGTTAGACTGAAGATAAAAGGCTAATATGCAAATTGACTGAATGGCAGAATGGCCGGTTGCTATGATGCGCACTGGCCACCAGGGGGCAGACTCTCAATGCAAGAGCTGCCCCCTGGTGGTCAGGGCACTTCCAAATGGGGAGTGCCACTCAGCCAGAAGCTGGCTCATGGCTGGCCAGTGCAGAGGTGGTGGCAGGAGCCTCTCCCACCTCTGTGGCAGCACTAAGGATGTCCAACTAACGGTTTAGGCCCGATCCCTTTGGGGGCCTAAGCCTTTAGTCGGACATCCCCCAAGGGCTCCCTGGCTGCCCGAAGGATGTCTGACTGCAAGCTTAAGCCTGATCCCCCAGGGAGTGGGCCTAAGTCAACAGGTGGACATCCCCCAAGGGGTCCTGGACTGCAAATGGGCACAGGCCGGGCTGAGGGGCCACCCCCCCACCCCCGAGTGCACAAATTTTTGTGCACCGGGCCTCTAGTATATATATAAAAGCCTAAGCAACTGTTGGACCATTTGACCATCCAACCATCCAACCAGTAGCTATGTCGCGCACTGAGCACCAGGGGGCAGATGCTCAACGCAGGAACTGCTGAGCTGCAGTGACTTGGCAGCTGCGGTTCTTGGGTGACGCACCCAGAATCAGAGAGAAGGGATCCGGGTTCCAGGGTGTGTCAGCCGAGAACTGCCCTCTCACAATCCGGGATCCCTCAAGGGATGTTGGAGAGCCAGTTTCAGCCCGATCCCCACAGGCCAGGCCGAGGGATCCCACCAGTGCAAAAATCCATGCACCAGGCCTCTAGTAAATGAATAAAGCTCAGAGTGGGTGAATTCCATGGTTCTGCTCAATAGTTTCAAAATGCCTTGGGGGGGTGACTTAGTCGTCATATAGACAATATGTTCACATTCATGTCAGTTCTAAATGCATCTAAAAGTGTCTTTCCCGCACCTCTTAGGTCAGGTCAGGTGGGGCAGTCTCACCCTGTGCTCTGCTCCTGCCCCTGGACTGACCTGAGGCTGAGGCTGCAGGATAGGAGCTGTCTGCAGACACGTGGGCAGCCCCCGGAGCAGTGCTTTGCACAGTTCCGAATGTTTTATTTACTGTCTGTAACTTACACAGACCCGAAGGAGTCCACATCCCGGAATCAATCATTTTGAGCTAATATGTTTCTAAAATTTTTCCATTCTCCACAACACTTTTTCCCCCATTGTGTGTGCACATATACCTTTAGTATATGTGTTCAAAATATGTTCATTTCAATGGTTAATTCAGTGACGAATGCATGTAAAATACCAGCTAATTTCAGTCCTGGGAAAGCCTGAAGTCTTTCAGTAGCATTCATCAGTCTTCGCAAAAACAGGAAAAATAAAGTCCCAGAAGACATTGTTTTGGTTAAGAATCTCCTTACGCAATGACCTCTCCTGAAATCAGTTGACTGTGGAGACCTGCCCCTAACTCACGATTCGTGGGAAACACAGCACCGATGGAGGTCACTTTACCTTTCAGATCACCTGCCCCTCCAGGCTCAGTCCTGTGTCCACGTTGTCCAGGGCTTAGAATCTGCCTTCCATCTCTTTGTTCTACAATTGCGATCATTTAGGGTCAGGTCAGCTACTGCATTTCTAAGCCCAACTGTACCTGCTGTAAGAGTTTGAACAATGCACTTACCTAGGAGATGTCAATGGCCGTGCAGGAGAGTCATCAGTAAGTCGGTTAGGAAGTATGGATGGAAACAAACAAACTCATGTTAGGAAAGTGTCCGATGGATGCGAGATTTACCGGGAAAATCACTTAGTAAGTTCTATAATGTCTAATCACTGGGGTGTACACCTGAAACTAATATAATAGTGTATGCCAGCTGTAATTGAAAAATAAAAAATTATTTTTAAAACGAGTTCATTAAAGCCTAAAAATGATTGCAATGCAATTCTATGTGACCAGATGATCCCAGATCAGACAAGACTGGTAGTTAGAGCAATAAATTTCTACTCCTAACTAGTGGGAGACTTGCTCCTCTAATCCTAGAATCTTTGCTATTCTATTTAAATGAATTTGACATTTTAACATATCACTAAAGACTTGTGAACCAATGAAAGGAAGCCCCAGGCCACAAACATTTTGATAGCATACATCAAATTTGCATCAATTCATCAACCTTAAAAAATTTTCACATGCAAACTGTAGTTTAGAGCAGCGGTCACCAACCAGTGGTCCGTGGACCACTGGTGGTCTGTGAGGTCCGAAAGGTTGGCAACCCTGGTTTAGAGGAAACATTTCATAAATATCCTTCTATCCAACTGTTGTGCAAACCGTGGGGTCGCTGGGTAATGCACACGGTGGCATCCAACAGAACCGTCTCCTTTACCTGAACTCAGTGAAGAATGAAATGGAGAAAGTAGAGGAGAAGGAAAATCTACATGGTATAAATGTTCAAAACAAAAGCAAGTGCTGGCTTGTACCTGTCTTTATAGAACATCCAAAGAGCCCCAGTAGTGTGATGCCCAGAGGATTTCGAGATATGGCGGCCTCCCAGCCCCTGGCTGTTGAAATGTCCTTCACTCCCACTCCCTCCCTTCGCTGTTGAATTTACCCCTGCTTCCTGTGCTCCCTGTCTCCCAGCTCGAATTCCCTGATGACCAATTAGACTGGACTCCAGGCCCAGCACCCGGCTGTGATGAAGGAGGACACTGTCTCAGATCAGCTGGGACAGGTCCCAGGTGTTGGGAGACAAGAGGGAAGAGATGGGAGAGCTAGCTCCGCCTGCTGAGGCTGTTTCCATGCAGAAGAAAGAGTGGTTTGCTTAGCCCTGTGAGGTCCTGGGAAATTAAAGACAGGATCGGGGGCTGGCCTGGCTCTCGGGCCAAAGGAGCAGCGTTGAGAGCCATCAGGTACAAACAATGTGCTCCTTACTGTTAATAAAATGCCTACACAGGTCTGGGAGATTGGATGCTGGTTTTCATTGCTCCCCTGAGGCAGTATCCTGTGGACATTTTCCATATCATTTCTAAGGGTTTTCATTTCACAAATAAATTACAATGACCCCCCTGACCACTACACATTTCCGATGTCAAAGAGAACGTATTATGATAATTACATTCTAGTTGTTAATCTCTATACATAAACACATGCAGATTTGAGCTACCCTAAAGTATATTATGAAGTGCAAAGGCTGAAAAAAAAAAGTAATAGCTTACTGTTTCCAATTTAACTTGGATAATTGTATTTAGGTCACATCACAACAACATTATCAGTGTTTTCCAAATGTCCTTTAGAAATGACTTTTTTAACCATCTCCCTCTCCCTCTCTCTCCCTCCCCTTGGCTGCATTCGAACCTCAGGCCCTTCAATCCCCAGGCCGATGCTCTATCCACAGAGCCAAACCAATCTGCACTCTTCTCCTCTCTTTTTTTTTAGGGCCTAACGTAGAGAGCTTCAATCACCTTTTTTTTCTGGTAGATTCAACTAAGACCACTTGTTGAAGTTGAAGCACTCACATTTGCCTCTTGTTGATCACTGAGAGAGAAAGAATTTGACAGGGCCCCTATAATTAAATTGTGAAATCCCTACATGAGGAGAGAGAAAAGGAGAATATGTCATTTTTTCCCATGTCTCTAATATTCAGAAATATTCCCCCGGGAAAATTGGGGAGAAGAGACAGGGAATAAGGTGATGTGTGCCTAGCTGCTGATAAGCCTTCTTAAACTCTGAAAGAATAACAGGAGAACTCCCTGCATCTCTGGTCAGCCTCGGTCTTGAAGAAAGTCTTGTCTTAACAGTCCTTTTCCAGAGATCAGGTTGCCTAACTTAGTGAAGAAATTGCACCGTGTGTATGTTTTCCAGCTCATTCCTCTGACCTCATCCTCTTAGATTTCTTCTCTGCAAAGCCAATTGAACAGTTGTATCTCAGACTCAGGCTCAAAAACCTCTCGGATGAGTTGTCACACCTGTAGACTACTCTCACCGCACCCTAGCATAACCATGTGCACATGTTTATCTACATTAAAAGATGGTGAGAACATCAAGAGAGCATATTGGGAGAGCTATGGGTATATTGACTACTTATTATCTCATCCTAATCTCTAATTTATTATTGCAGTTGTTCCAGAGGACACTTCTGGGAAAATCGGGGTCAGATCATGTGGCAGCGGGAGCCGGCTACTGTGGACCAGCGCTGTCCACTCTGGAGGGCCTGGGCGGCCTCCCTCGGCTGGTGTCTGGGAAAACTGTGGTTGGTGCCAAGTGATAATCAGGCGGCACCCACGCTAGTGTAGACTGGGTGCCAAGTTGGCTAAACTCTCCCAGAGAGACGGGTTCAATCCCAACTTGCAACCTCATCATCCATTCACCAGAATGTATTGACATAGTCTGTGTCCAGGTACAATGCTGGGGTGACACCACGGTGAGCCCTGTGTTAATGGTGAGCATCTCCTAAATGCCAGGGGCCCAACACTGAAGACATAACACAATAAATACTCACTAGGTTGATAACAGGAAACTGGCATTAGTGTGGGGCCAAATGGTCAATGATTGGCAATTACCTGTGATCCACCCTAACGACCATGGCTATGGAAGTATTACAGAACAAGACAGAGGCTTAACCTGGCATGTCTTGGACGGCTCCCTTGAGAAGGGGACCCTCAGCTGAATCTGAAAGGATTAGTAGAGGTTAAGTAGTTAACAGCAGTGGGAAAGCTGTGCAAAGGGAAGGCTTGAGGCAGGAGGAAACCCAGAGCTTAGAGCTGAGAACTAAGAGGTGAGGGGTGTGAGGGAAGCCGAGGGGTTTGGTGTGATCCCAAGTTTGCCATCTTTAGGACGGTGGACTCTTCCTCAAGGGCCCTGGGGAGACACCGCAGAAGAAGGTCAGTCGCAAGCAGAAGAATGTCACAGGCCGCCCGGTGCTTTGAAAAGCTCACGATGGCTGCCGAGTGGAGCAGGACTGGGAGGGTGGGGGCAGGGAGTGGAGAGGAGGGGTGCTGATGGGAGCAATGGGCGGAGTTGAGATCTTGGGGCAGGCACGCTCTGAGTGCACGTTTTGTCCTCTCTAAAGTGGGGCTGTAGTTTCCACCTTGCAAGGAAGATGAAAAGAAAGCAGGGGGGCCTCGGCCGGTGTGGCTCCATTGGCTGAAGGGTCACCCCGGACACCACCAGAAAGTGTTTTCGGCTCCTGGTCAGGGCACACACCCAGGTTGCAGATTCAAACCCTGGTCGAGGCACAAGTGGGAGGCAACCGGTTGATGTCAGAAAGCATTTGGTAGGAGCTCGGCACATAATGGGTACTTAACAAATGGCCGCGATGCCACCTTATCTTCGTGTCACTAGAAACCCAAAGGACCACTCACTGTGGGTTCCAGTGGTTTGTGCCACTTGGGGCCAAGCTCACTCATGGGGCCCAGAGCCCGCTGAGGCACAGGTGTTCTTGCTCTGGTTCTCAGGTGCCCCCCACCTCCAGCTTCTGCTCCAGCTCTCCCAGAGGTGGCTCCCTCGGGACAACAGTACCTTTCAGACCAAGCCCAGGCTCCCCATCCTCTGAGATAGGGCAGTGCCAGGGCAGACACTCAGCCACACTGACCTATATGATCCACCCCCCCCCCCCATACAATAGGAAACAGGCCCCAGGAGATGGTCACACACGGAGTAAACCTTCCGCTGTTTTCATTGTTTTAAAGTCTCATTGCGGACAGTTGAGTTATTCACACATCCCAGTCCCAGGCGGGGTATTCATGGGAGGCCAGCTATTCCCAGAGCCCCATGTGCAGCTCAGTGACAGGACCCCGAGCTGAGGACCCGCAGGTGGTCCAGTAATGGTCCGTTCCTTGGGGAGAACATGCGTTTGCATAGCCAAGTCCTGGGCAAAGAGCTTCATCTCCCCCCCCCCCCCCGCCCCACATGCTGATGGGAGGAATTTATCTTAAGGAAAATAAGGATGAAGGTGTATAAATGTGTTTTGTATCAGAATGATAATAAAAAATGCATTCCCTTCAGTGAGGAATAAATGTACATCATATATCAATGTGATGGAATACTATGCAGCCATTAAAATAGATGGTGTGGGTATTAATTTATTGATGCAGAAAGACAGCCAAACTTTGCTATTCAGATGTTTAAAAATTAGGCCATAAACAGTATTCATAGATTACCATTTTGAAAAACAGATATACACTTATATTTTCTGAGGTATACATGTTTTCACATCTTAAATTTCTGAAATCAGGATGACCTTGCAATTAATATATATGTTTGATGCAGTAGTTCTTTTCTCCCTAAAGACCGTGCAGTTAAATCAATGGTGCATCCCAGAATCAGTGATGTCCTAGAATCAAGAAACACACACACACACACACACACACACACACTTCCAGAAAGATATCAACCAAAAGGTTCAGCCATTAATTTTAGTTGCTTTACACTTTCTTTCTTTTTTAAGCTGAGCACCATTTATTTCTATAATGTTATTTTAAAAAAGTTTTTATTGATTTCAGAGAGAGGAAGGGAAAGGGTGAGAGATAGAAACATCGATCAGTTGCCTCCTGCACGCCCCCTACTGGGGATCGAGCCCGCAACCTGGGCATGTGCCCTGACCAGGAAATCAAACTGGTGACCTCCTGGCGCAGGGACCAATGCTCAAACAACTGGGCTATAATGTTATTTTAATATTTTAGAAACCTGTTTTTATGTTGGAAAACAAAGGCACAGCTCAAAAAGCCAAAGCTGTGCATATACAGCAAGCCAGAGTCATTGCTAACGCGTCTCCAACATGAGCTGAGGAACGCAAAGGAAGGAGAGGGGAAGCAGGCAGACTCTCGGACAGGGGTGCCGAAGGAGCCGGGCCTCCTGAGACAGGAAGAACTGGGGTACATGGAGAGCAGGTGAGGAGACAGCCTAAGCAAAGGCCTGGGGGTCCAGAGCTGTCTGCCGTGCACGGAGCCTGGGCCTCTAGTAATAATAATAAATAGAGAAATGACCTTAGTCCAGTGTCTAGGACTACAGTACCAATAGTACCCACAATGATGTTCTACCTATATTAAATTTCTTAACCAGAGTTAGGCAATTCTACAATAAACAAATGATTATAGGCATAGTTTCACAGAAGGTTGGATCTGCTGCTGTTGTTTTGTGCCTGAAACTCCAATCCAGAGAGCAGGGGGTCACTGTGCTGCTCTGAAGGCAGGTGGCGGGATCCCTACCAGCTCAGCCGCCCTGTCCCAGGGAGCCCGTCCACCACCGGCACCGGATGGGTGACGACCTCAAGGCATATCTTCTCTTCTCTATGGCCCATCTTGAAAGTCACAGTAGTAAAGTTTGTAAGTAATTGCACAATCTGCTTAACCAAGACGGAAATATCACTTAAGCCAGTGATGGCGAACCTTTTGAGCTCGGCGTGTCAGCATTTTGAAAAACCCTAACTTAACTCTGGTGCCGTGTCACATATAGAAATGTTTTGATATTTGCAACCATAGTAAAACAAAGACTTATATTTTTGATATTTATTTTATCTATTTAAATGCCATTTAACAAAGAAAAATCAACCAAAAAAATGAGTTCGAGTGTCACCTCTGACACGCGTGTCATAGGTTCGCCATCACTGAAAGCACCAATGTTGGCTGACAAGGCCCACAATGAGCCGAAATGAATTTTTTGGCTGCCTAACGCATCGGAATCCAAATTTTCGAACTTTATTCGCACATCAGGGAATAAGGTTTGAAGAAAATTGCAATGTATATAAGAAAGACGATGGCCAACATGGAACTGCGTCCGGTGATGTGCATAGACCGATGACCGGGAGAAGACTCTGGGTTGCCATGTGGTGACTATCTGTTGGGCAAGGCAGGGCCTCTCCAGAGGTTTCCTCTCTCTTTTCCTGGATGTGGAAGTCGGTGTGACTTAAGGATTCTCTCGGATTTCATTTCCCACCACGAGCGCAGAGTCTGGTAATGGCAGCCATAGGCAGAGTCACCAGGAAGCAAATGAAACTAAAACCCCAGGGGGGTCTCCCTGGCAGGGCTCCCTCCAGGCCCCCTGGGCAGGTCCTAGCTTCTTGTTCATTTGCCCAAATGTTTTCATTAAATTTGCAGAAATAAAATCGATTCGCTGGATTGAGATTCCCGGCTCCTTCCACGCTGACTTCCTTTCTCCAGACCACTCCACACCGCCTGGGGCACTGGAGTAACCGGGGCCTCTTTAGAACTGACTACAGAAAAGGCGATGAGGGAAAATGGAATTTGGGTTTAGAATGACAGCTCAATGTGGTTCAGTTGCTTCCATGTTTAATTGAGCTTTTGCCAGCACCTTTAATGCAACGAGAGATAAAGAAATATATCTACTGCCCTCTCTGCTGACCTCAGGGAGGTCCCTAAAGGGAAGGTCCTCGAGGGCCAGCCCCAAAGTACTCACGGTAAACAAACAAACCAAAACTCATAGACACAGACAATGGCCTGGGGCTTACCAGAGGAAGGGAGTGGGGGGTAGTAAAGGATAAAGGGAGTCAAATATATGGTGACAGTGAAAGATCTGACTCTGGGTGGTGGGAAGACAATGCAATATACAGCTCACGTGTCACAGAATTGTACACTGGAACCGATGTAATCTTATGCACCAATGTCATCCCAATAAATTTAATTTTTTAAAGTCCATGAGTCATGGAGGAGAGGAGGAGTTTGAAACGTGTCAGAGATGTAAACCCAGTTTCCCATGACGTTGCCTCTCCTGTCACCTGCCATGGTTGTTGTGTGCAGGAAAGAAAGCACGCGGTGGGCAAAATGCAGCATCGTGTCAAAGGCTCATCAAGGAGCATAGCGCGCGCCTCACCAGCTCCTTGTCCCGGGTCCCACCGCCCAACGCCAGGCACCAAGAACCAGTATTGCTTTCAAACTTCTTATGTTCAAATTCACACACTGGTTACCAATTTCATAAAATGCCTACTAATTATATTACAAAAGATTAGCATTTAGTTTGTTTTAAACACAGCCCTCCCCACCTTCATTTTAAAGGATTATCATCTTAGTTCTTCTATTGTGGTTCTAGGTACCATATTTTTCATTTCATCAACTTGAGATATAATAATGCAAAAACTGTGACTAGGTTTCCTACATGGAGAATCAGTCTATGGATAAAGCATGAAACATACAAAATCATTGCAGTGTAGAATGCATATATCACCATCCTTGTCAAAGTGAAAATAGATGCTTCGCTAACAGGACAGGACATGTTGGATTCAGAAGGAAAAGAGCAAGAAGGCTGGTCCTTGTGGCCATCGGAGCTTAAGAGACTAGACCGCCATCTAAAGAAGCCAGCATGATGGCTGGGTGGGAAGAGATCAACCAAAAACTTGTATGCATATCTGCATCACCCACGGACACAGACTATAGGGAGGTGGGAGCCCGGGGAGGGAGGCGGGGGGTGGGCTATAAGGGGTCAATGGGAGGAAAAAGGGGACATAGGTAATGCTTTCAACAATAAAGATTTTAAAAAATAAAAATAAAAAGCCATCAGGAAGAAGGTCCAGTGAAATATATTGCTCATTAATGTGTCATGTATGGTTGTACTATAGATGGAAAGATAGATAGAATAGATAGATACATACATACATGATGATAGACGATGATACATACATAGATAGACAAATGATAGATACATATACATCTATGTGTTTCTTACTCATACAGCTTTATGTTACCCCATTTGAAAACAATTCTACAAGATTTTTAGCACTTGGTCAATTTAAAGTCATTTATTCATGTTCTAATATTATTTTTTACTCGTAATATACAGAGTAATAAAAGGGAGTACGCCCATCTGGGAAAAACAATAACATTACACTAAGTTTTTTTAAAATATTTTTTAATTGATTTTTTCAGCAAGGAAGGGAGAGGGATAGAGAGCCAGAAACATCGTTGAGAGAGGAACATCGATCAGCTGCCTCAAGATTTTTAGCACTTGGTCAATTTAAAGTCATTTATTCATGTTCTAATATTATTTTTTACTTGTAATATCCACAGGCCGATGCTCCATCCACTGAGCCAAACCGGTCAGGGCACATTACACTAAGTTTTCTACCCACATACATAATTCCATGGATCACATTGAAAGTTACCTCACACATAATTTTGAATAATTAAACCAAATTGCCATTGCTGACCCCATTTTACAATGCAGGGGACAGCGGGGCACTGGGCCATTGTACCCAAGCACTTCCTGACTCCCATGTTTCCATCTCACAGTGGCTCCCCCAGCCAGCAGTGAGAGGCTGCTGATGCGGGAGGCGCTGTGGTGGGAGACCCTGAGCGCCCCACATCCCTGTGTTAATTACTTGTGGCTTAAAACCTGCACTGGCACGTCTCCACGCTCCCTTTCCTTTCCTGACGACAGCATTAATTGCAGCTGTTTAAAGCCACACTGTAGAAGAATGGGGGGTGTTTAGAATTGCTGATGTTTTGACTGTTGGAAAACACAACATGCAATGATTTTTTTTATTTAAAATGGTGTTGTGAAATTAAAGGGCAATACCAAATTATGCTCTGGGAAACCGATTAGATTCCATTGGGTGGTGTTTTTCTTTTCCTAAGGATTCATTCAATGATAAAGGTGGTCACCCTGCTCCATTGATCATTTATTCGCAGGATTTCCTGTTCTGTAAAAAAATGTCAGCACCTGATTTGATTAAATCAAAGTTGCAGAAAATATATTTTCAAGGAAGAAGTGGAACCAGGGACCAGTTGAGGCAAAGCCATCTTTCCTTGTGAACATAAAGAAGAACCCCATAAGGTCCAAGGAGACTTCCAATCTATTTCTGCACCTTGAGAAACACTAAGCTATTTATTGCACTTTACAATGTCTACACTTGAATACACTTGCTGTTGCAACACCACTGCCCATGGGTCATCGATGCCCACTCTTCGCCCCTTCACTATACGAAACAGACTCATCAGTGTTAACCTAGACCACACCTCTCTTCCAGCTCATTCATTCTTTAACCCTCCGCCCCCCTCAACTCCACATGCTTCCTCACAACTAAATAACCTCACCACCTTATAAGCCTAGCATGTTCCGACTTTCCTTTCTGGGAGGAAAAACAGGGGAGCTTGCAGGCAGGCGTAGCAGCAAAAAAGAGCAAACTAGCCCGGCGCTGTGCCCTAGTGTCTCCTGGTTCATCTTCCAACCACAAGAACATCCAGGGGCCGCATCACCCTCATCTCCTTCATTCGCAGATAACCCAGGACTGGGTCCATTCCCCAAACGCTTTGTTAGGGAAACTGGCATAGAAAACAGGTTGGGAGCCCTTGACAAATGTATCGGTCTCATCCAATACCTAGCTCCGCTCTCTTCATAAATAAAAGACAGAATGGAATTAGTTTCAAAATAGGTCCCCTGCTGTCATGTTTATTCTCCTCCTGTTGGCGTTGGCTGTAAGCCGGCTTGTCCATTTCTTAAAGATTATCCTCTCCAGGGTTTACTGGCAAGACATAAGCCTGCGGTCCGGTTTTATTTCTTCAGAGCCCGTCCATTGCATCAGACGCGCTGGAAGAATGTCCCTCATTGGACCATCTGAGAGAATGCGATTTGTTGATGTTAATTACTCCCTAGCCACCTTTTTTCCAGCTTAAGTGATACTTTTAATTACACCTTCCCACTAATGCATTAATCTCCCCATGGATTTTATTCTAATGTTGTCTTCGTTCATGAGCTGAACAGAATTCTGAGCTGGGAGAAAACTTAGAAGGCACCTCACTTCGTGCTTCTCCGCCCGATGGGCACGTGCTTGTGCGCCTGGTGGGTTCCGTGGGGGTCTGAAGAGCTACAAGAAGAACCATTTTGTTTGCAACTAATTAATTTAAAGAATAATTTTATATTAAAACCAGGCATAGCAATCCCACTTCTGGGAATATATCCTAAGAACCCCAAAACACCAATTAAAAAGAATGTATGCACCCCTATGTTCATAGTGGTGTTATTTACAATAGCCAAGATCTGGAAGCAACCCAAGTGCCCATCAGTAGATGAGTGGATAAAAAAGCTGTGGTACACTTACACCATGAAATACCACATGGCTGTACAAAAGAAGGAAAGCTTACCTTTGAGAACAGCATGGATGGGCCTGGAGAGTATTGGGCTAAGTGAAATAAGCCAGTCAGAGAAAGACAAGGCCATATGATTTCACTTATATGTGCAATATAATGTAAATAAATGAACAAACAACAGAGACAGACTCATAGCTACAGAGAACAGACTGACAGGTGTTAGAGTGGAGAAGGGTAGAGGGGCTGGGTGAAAAAGGTGAAGGATTAAGCAAAACAAAAAAACTTATAGACACAGACAACAACATGGTGATTACCAGAGGAGAAGTGGGTGGCAGTGGTAGAAGAGAGTAAAGGGGGGGTAAATGGTGATGAAAGGAGAGTTGACTTGGGGTGGTGAACACACAATACAATATACAGATGATGTGTTACAGAATTGTACACTGATGTAATTTTATTAACCAATGTCACCCCAATAAATTCAATAAAAATGTTTAGTATAGTGAAGAAGAAGAAGAAGAAGAAGAAGAAGAAGAAGAAGAAGAAGAAGAAGAAGAAGAAGAAGAAGAAGAAGAAAAGAAAAGAAATGAAAAGAAAAGAAAAAGAAAGAAAGAAAGAAAGAAGAAAGAAAGAAAGAAAAAAAGAAAGAAAGAAAGAAAGAAAGAAAGAAAGAAAGAAAGAAAGAAAGAAAGAAAGAAAGAAAGAAAGAAAGAAAGAAAAGAAAGAAAGAAGCAAACACTTGTATGGGAATAACAAATAAATAGAAAGTTTGAGAAATAACAATCTATTCTCTTTTATAAAAAGTAAAACTTGCTCAATGCAGCGGAATTAGCCTCCGAGTGTTAGTGACTGTGAGTCCAACCCTCTTGCCTTCCACCCCCTCCCTCTGGGCTCAGTTCTGATTCTTCAGGTTTTCTTGGACCAGAACACAGTGAGCTCCTGGGGAGCACTTTCCTCTCCTCCAGGGTCCATCCTGCTCCTCACAAGGTGGGAGTGCACAGTGGAGGACATTTTGGCTCAGAAAAATGTATAATTTGGCAAAATATTAAAACATGATCATGTTGAGATCCAACACCCATTTAATTTCAAATTCAGCCCCTTTTCCAAAATGCTCCCTAGTCGCCCTAAATCCTGGGATAGAAACAGCCACCAGCGGGCTGCTGTGTTAGGACTGCAACACTGAAGGGTTCCTCTCAGTTGGGACTCCCTCTGGTTATTAACTGAGGAAATTCCCTCCATCCCCTCCTCTCCCGGCCCCAGCAGCACCCCTCACAGGTGACGGGGCACCTGGCTTTCCCACCCTGCACCCTCAGACGCAGAAGAACATTGGCTGTTGAAATTCTTTGACTTTGTTTTGACCTTGGAGAGCCGGTCCACGCCCGCCCTAAAGGCTGCCCCTCTCATTCACAGAGACGGGTCAGCATGAACTCACTGGAGAGCACTGAGGTGGCACATGTTTACAGTAACTGATTAAATTGGCAATGAAAACATCTGTAAAATGCTGTTTTACTTACTTCCTCAAAAAATTCTCGTCCATAGATATTTTTATTAAAATAAAGAATTCCTTAAAGTAGAGCTGACTTTGCAACTACGAATCCATCTCTTTGGCTTAATATCGTGAAACACAGCGTTTCTCCCAACACCTGCTGGCCGTTGGCCTGAAACTGGGTGCTCACCTGTCAATCAGCCCACGCGGGAACTGCAGTCCCCCTCCCCCAAGGCGGCGCACCCCTTCCCCAGCTGGTCAAGGCCATGCAGCTCTGGTTCATCTTAGGAAGCCCAGCGTGCACCTGAGGCGGGTTTGGAGGGTGGGGAACGTGGGGGGCTCTCGGGAGCTGGGCTGTGGTCAGAGGGAAGCCCCCCCCCTAGCGGGGAGGCCCTGGGAGAGGAGCGTGTTATGCTTCTGGTGGAGCTCCGAGGGCGCCCCCAGCCCCTCTTTCTCCATGAGATCTGCCAGGTGCCAGCAGGTGGGGGCCCGACTCCGACCCACCGAGAGCCCGGCTTTCTGATCGCCAAGGTCATAGGCCCAGGAGGCGGCCCGGAGGGGGCTCCGCTCGGACAGGTGTCCCGGCTCCCCTGGCGGAGGGTGGCTACGCTGTTTGGGGAAATATTGTTCTGTCTTCCTTGCTCAGTGCCACGGGGGTGGACAGTATCGACTTAGGAAGACTGTGGCTGCAGCGAAAAGCTCGATCCTGAACTGACCCGGGGTCTCCCATGCTCTCCCCAACTCAGAGAAGCCACAAGGGCAGGAGGAAGGGCATCTGGTTTGCAGGAAGGAACCCAAGTGAGCAAGTGGCGCCCACACTGCCGTTCTGGGCAGAGAATAGTCCCGGGGAGGACCTGGCCCATGGTTCGAGCCTCAGCGTCAGCAATGAAGCCACCAGGCGAGCGTCTGTGGGAAAGTGGCAGACGGAGCAGAGTCACGGGGCGGTCGTGAAAATGAAGTCTGACCTCGGTCCTCCAGAGCCTTCAGTACTTGCTGCCCAAATGCAAGCTCTTCTTGCTGGACTATGACCTACATCTGGGGGGAGACTGTTTGGTGGAGAGTGACCGTTTTTTCATGGTTCTTTAGATCCAAACGCTGGCTCTTCCACTTCCTGGCCGGGCATGACTCACCTGCCCTGAGCCCCAGTTTTCTCGTCTGTGAAATGGGAATAGCAGCACCCAGCCTGCTGCCTGCAGCGCTGCTTTTAGGACTGAACGAGCCACTCAGTGCAAAGTGCTGGGCGGCGCCTCTCGCTGATGAAGCACCATAAACAGGTCAGGGAACCATTGGAACGCTCCTCACCACTCCACGGGGGACAGGAAACCCTCCGTGTGTCTCAGAGGCACCTTTCATTCTGAGAATCTCAATAAGAACCGTCTGTCTCCGCTCACACCGACTTTTCCAGGCGTTTACGGAGCTTCCTGCAGCAGAATCTGCGCCCGAAGGGACAGAGCCTCCCAGCGGCAGCCCTTGTGTCTGCTGCCCTCATCAAGCCTCCGTCCCAGCCCACAGCACCGCCCCGGCCCCTCTCACAGGCAGAAAGCCAACCGTGCGCACACCACCGAGCACGCACGCCTCTCCTCTCTCTGCCCTACACATGCCGCCCTCTCCGCCTGGCTGACTCCAGGCCCCAGGAGAAGGCTCCGAAATAGTCTCATTAAATCCCGCTCTCAGGGCTCCCCAGCGCAGCCTCGCCTTGTGCCGGCCTCTGGATTAGTGCTCTGGGTTGGGGCCACCACTATAGTATCTTAAGAGGATGCATCTTACTCGGTAATATGTTTTGTTGTTGTTGTTGTTGTTGTTGTTATGTGTATTTCTTCCTTGTCTTTGTCATATGAGGTGGGCAGAGACCATTTTCTTGATGGTGAAATCTCCTGTGCACTAGAATCATGTTGAGTACACCATGTGGTAGGTTATAAAATAGCAGCTCACAACTGGGTAGGCCACCCCCTCCGGGCTGGCTTCAGTTTCCTGTAACTTGCTCCCTACAAATAAGGTGGAGTCCACTTCTCTATTTCACAAAACAAGTGCGGAGGTCGCATTAGCATCAGTGACTCAGCTGCCCTCCTTGTTCCAGCTCCATCATTGCAGAACATGGCTGTGCCTTGGAGGTGACTTCGTGCTCTGAGGTAGCTGCGTGGGCACGGCCACCATGACTGCATTCCACTCTGGAGAGACAACATGGCCTTATTCCTTCCCAATGATTTTCAAGAATTCCTTTTCATTTATCCAGCAACACCTCCTCCACGGCCACAGCCAGGAACACATGAGTCTGGGAAAATATGGCCTTTATTTTGTACCAGAGTAAAAGTGTGCTTGTGTTAATAGAAGAAGGAGTAATGGAGAAGAACGAGGGTGGAGGGATGAAAGTAGCAATCAATACTACATGGTCTATTAACTCAATTATCATGTCGTTAAAATGACTTACTTACTAGTATATGGGTCTTACTTTTAAGATTGTGATGGCCTTGAGGACAGAGACCTCATCTCCTTTTTAGTGTCAAAGAGCCCAGTTCGATGCCTGAGTTCCTCAAAGAGACGCGATTTGCTGAAGGAGTGATTAAAAGGATGAATAAATAATTTAATCAGCAAACAAACAGATGTTGGAAATTATAAGAGGAACACTTTGCAAACACACTTCAACAATCTCATTCTACTTGAGCTTTCTCAATTATTGAATGTAGTATTTATTACCATTTAAAGTTTAACAAATGGCTTAATAGGAGATCTGAGATTATTCTGACATTTCAAATGAGAGAAAATTTTTCTTTGCAAACATTACAGTGCTATAAATTTTCATTAGTTAATTTAGCCCATTCCCTATGTGAATGTGGGGTTTTTTTTCTTTTTAAAGGTTAATTGTGTTTTTCAAATGTCTACTTTTTTCCTAACTCACATCGGGTACAATATTTAAACATAGTGATCTAATGCTTCTTCATATTTTCCTAGCATTTATTCTAATCTTGTTACTGAAGAAATTTGAACATAACATTCCAAAATCTAATTCAGTTGCTTTCAAATGATATTGACTTAAATTTATTTTGAATTTCTAAAGCTTTTGCAAGAATGTGCTGCTTGTTTTCTAATATAAACAGGTGCATTTTATTGAAATTTGCAGCCAAAAATAAAATGTGAAGGCAAGGCATCGATTCCTCTACATCTTTAGGTTTTGAAAAATAGAAGTATGGGGTGCTGAATTTCAAATATATTTTGATTTGAAATTAATTGCTGATTTGGATCCCAAGGCTTTTATCATCTGTGCATATTTAATTAGAAATGCACTTGGAAAAGCAACACATTTCATGCATCATTAAGCACTTTAAATAATTAATAGTTGATTATTTTCCCTTTTAAGAGGGCCTCATCTATAATTCTGCCTCAACAATGAGCTTGACCTTTAGGTTAAAATCAAGTTGCCTTTCTGTTTGGAAAATAGTTCTTTATTTAGAGAATATAACAGCGGCACTGTCAAGCTCCATGCTATGTAAAGGGCAAAAGGCTTGGCCCATGTTATGGAAACATTAAGTAAGGGATCAATAATCATTGTGATAATGCAGTGCTCAGCTTGGTGCTTAAAGCGCCTGATCCCTGGGACCTTTGCTAAGCCACCAGTTGTGATGTGGTAAACAAGACACAGCCCATGCCCGGTGCTCTGCATCTGAGCAGGATGACAGCAGCAGCCCCGATAGAGCCGGGCCCAGAGAGGGCCACCTCCCACCGCCCTCCCTCACCAAGAGGGTGGGGTGCCCTTCTTTGCACTTTCCTCCCTGGAGAGCTGAGCGGAACTAGGAAGCTTTGGAGAGAAGGCTTTTGTAGAGGGGGGTTGAGATTCTTCAGGTGGTGCATAGGTTTCTCCTGTTTCCCGATAAATGTTCCAAGTCTAGATCCACCTCACAAGGAGTCCTCAGTCATTACCACCTGCACCGGCCTGATCAACCGAGGTCATGCTTCAGAGAAAAGGGCAGGACTGTACGCAGCTCCTGGAGAGGACTGCTAATGACATGAGACCCGTGTCGTTAAATAGAATTTAACGGAGCCCAGGACACAAACTCACTCCTCTCCACAGCTGGGCTTTAAGCAAAGCTTCCCTTTAAGCAAGACACTAACCTCCACGTGAGTTCCCCCGAGTCCCCAAGACAAAAGGCGAAAACCCAACTTCAGAAGAGCCAAGGCAGCCCTCCGCTGGTGGCACCGACACTAAGAGGTTGCTTCCTCCTCGTCTGACCTCTACTGTTTCTCATAAAGCACCTGCCCTTTGTCCTTCACCTAAACCCAAAGGTATCGATCATGTCAACATGGGTGCCTCTGCAAGGACTATTGTCAGTGTCAGCTGTGCCAGGCCCATGGTGACGTGGGGTCCACACAACCAACCAAGGAAATTGGCCTGGATTGGACATTCCCAGGGGTCAGGAGGGCTTTCAAAGGAGAGAGAGAGAGAGAGAGACAGACTTGCAGGATCGGACCACTCTGTTTACGTGATAAGCTCATCAATCCTCTTAACCAGTGGTTCTCAACCTTCCTAATGCCGCGACCCTTTAATACAGTTCCTCATGTTGTGGTCACCCCCAACCATAAAATTATTTTCGTTGCTACTTCATAACTGTAATGTTGCTACAGTTATGAATCGTCATGTAAATATCTGATATGCAGGATGTATTTTCATTGTTACAAATTGAACATAATTAAAGCATAGCGATTAATCACAAAAACAACATGTAATTATATATGTGTTTTCCAATGGTCTTAGGCGACCCTTGTGAAAGGGTTGTTCGACCCCCAAAGGGGTCGCGACCCACAGGTTGAGAACCCCTGCTCTTAACAGTCCTGAGGGCATACCAGAGCCTTTCCAACTTCCAAGTAGGATAGGGTGCCTTAAAGTGACTGTTGCTCACCGATTGTTATACTCATCTCAGTAAATGACAAGAACTCTGAAACTCCAAAGTGTCTGGAATGCTGGATGGAGAAGAAAGAAAACAAAATGTGGCTGAAGAATTAAACAATTACACCAATAACATCTCCTGTGTAGTAAGCAGGTGGTGAGGTCGGGGGATAAAATAAACCCATGACATGCACACTTGAGCATCTCCTTCTTGGAATTTTTCAGTCCAGGAGTCATTTTCTTACACACTTTCCCGGGAGTCCTAAGGCGCACTTCCTCCTAAGGCAAGCTGTGAACCGCCACTCCACTAATGGAGAAGGGTCGACTTACTGTATATCAATCTTTTCGAGATGGTTAGCTGAAAGGCTAATAGAAATGTGGAGTGTTCTTGAAACCTCATTCCTCCCCTTGGCCCTTCTGGACTCATGCGCTATCGGTGGGTTAACTTCACTCGTGTGATGTGGGAAACGTATAAATCTCGGTGCACGGAAAGAGTCTTCGGGGGGGTATTGACTGTTTATGGATGTAATTACTTTATGAATGAGCACAACGCTTAAGCCTTAGAGTGATATTTCACAGTGAGTTATGGTGTTTCACAGCATCAATATTTCCACGGATCCTTCAGTCGTCAGAAAGTTCCAGCACAGGGAGACCAGGCTTCATTGATGTCAAACTAAAGTGGGGTCGTGGAAGTCAGATCTCAGGGAAACCTGATATTAAGTAGGTAGAGCTTACCAATGGTACATATATTGGGACCCTGTCTTAATTCAGGCTCGCATTTGAAAAATAAATGGATTCATTATATAAAAAATGTGTATCTCAGAACATTGACAACCAAAAAGCCAAACAACTTCTCTCTCATGTTCACCTTGGCTTCTTTCTGGGCATCCAATCATCCTTCTCTTCTTTTTCTTTAGAATACTCCTTCTTATAACACATCAAATGGTGGAAAATTTAATTACTATGTTTTATTTATTTTCTATGCAAACAATAAAAAATATTACCAGCCCTAACCGGTTTGGCTCAGTGGATAGAGCGTCAGCCTGCGGACTGAAAGGTCCCAGGTTCGATTCCGGTCAAGGGCATGTACCTTGGTTCCGGGCACATCCCCAGTAGTGGGTGTGTGGGAGGCAGCTGATCGATGTTTCTCTCTCATCGATGTTTCTAACTCTCTACCCCTCTCCCTTCCTCTCTGTAAAAAAATCAATAAAATATATTTTTTTAAAATTTACCAGCCCCGTCTGAGAGACGGGTGTCTAACGCTGGGCTCATTCGCCGAGGACACCAGGGCATACAGGAGGCTGGCAGGATTATACCGTGCCCACATGGCTCAGAAACAGAGATTGTAACCACAAGCAAGCTTGTTGATTCCAGAAGCCCAAAAACAAATCGGTCACAAATATAAGTTGGTTCTGCAAAAGATGGATGAGTTGGGTACTATTCTCCCCATTTTTCTCTTCTCCCTTAACACAAACAACTGAAATGTAAAAAGAAAATAAAAATAGGAGGGGCCTTGCATAAGGGCTGAAACGAGGAAAGAGAATGCTAAACATCAACCTTTCTTCGGAGGCTGGTGCTGATGGGAGCACAGGCCTATATTTTCCTGGTGAGTTTTGAAAGCAAATCCTGGTGATGCCCCAAATTTGAAACAGTACCAGTGAGAACAGAGTTATTATTTCACATAAAACCACTTCAATCTCCAGAGAGCATCAAGAGTTGGAAGTGGCTACCTATGGTAGTTCTAATACTTTCCTTCTCAGGGCAACTTCCATACTGTTTTCCATAGCAATGGCACCATTTCACATTCCCGCCAACAGTGTACATGGGTTCCAATTTCATAACATCCCTGCAAACAATTATTTTTTTTTATAATAGACATCTAACATGTGCCAGATGGTTTCTCAGTGTGGTTTTGGTTTCCATTCCCCTGGTCATTAGTGATGTTGAATAAGTTTTTCTATATCTTTTGGCCATTTGTCTGTCTTCTTTGGAGAAATGTCTATGCAGCCCTTTGCCCGTTTAAATTGACCCCTTTTATTTTTTTTTTATTGTTTTTGCTATTTAGCTAGATGAGTTCCTTATATATTTTGGAGATTAACTTCTTATCAGATATATTACTTGCAAACATTTTTCCCATTCTGTAGGTTGCCTCTACTCTTTTGTTTCATTTGCTCTAAGAAAATCCTCCCATTTGAGGAGACATCGGCAGATCTGGGGGACTGTATGTTCTGTGAAATACGTCAATCACAAAAGGACAAATACTCTGTGATTCCACTAATATGAGGATCTAAAGTTGTCAAACTTGCACAGAGAGGAGATAGAGAAATTGTTGCCAGGGAACCAGGAAAGGGGCAATGGGAAGTTGTTGTTCAACGAGAGTAAAGTTCCAGCTATGCTAGATGAAAAAGTTCCATAGTACATCGTAATAACTGTAGTTGCCAATGTGGTGTTGGTGACCTTTAAGAGGGCAGAGCTATGTCAAGTATTCTTACACAAACACGCACACAAAAAATAGCAAGGAAACTTTGGGAAGTGGTGGAGATGTTTATTACCTTCATCATGATGCTATCACAGGCGTGTCATATGTCCAAATTAATGAAATTGTATACATAAAATATATGCAGTTTATTATATATCAATTATAACTCCATAAACCTACAAAAACAACAAAATTATGTATTACAGAACTGT
This sequence comes from Myotis lucifugus, assembly GCF_000147115.1. Taxonomy (NCBI): domain Eukaryota; kingdom Metazoa; phylum Chordata; class Mammalia; order Chiroptera; family Vespertilionidae; genus Myotis; species Myotis lucifugus. Next base: position 170,362 of record NW_005871422.1, on the reverse strand, counting down.
AATAATATGCAGCCATAATAAACAAACTAAAATAGAGAAAAGTAAGGAATTAATAAGTTCTTTAATTTGAAACAATTTAAAAAAATAAAATTCTATTTCTTTGCAGACCACAGACTATAAAATTAAGTAATAAGAAAAAACTATAATTGAGTACATGACAAGAAGGCATTAAGTCTATAGTGAAGTTAAAGACAAGTTCTTTCACATTTATAAAGAACAGAAAATGCTCATTCCAAATCATGAAAGGGAATTAAAAATAATAATTAAGTATCTTTCATTCTCTTTTAAAAACCCAACAAAAGGCTGCCATCAAATCTAGTCAAAGCAATTCAAAGAGCACAGTATCTTCAGACATGCATGCAGCATCCTGACGGTAATTTGAATAGACTGATTTTAGCATTATATTACAATAGTAATGTGTTGTCACCATGATACAGTGACTTAAGAGCACTTTAATATTAGCAGAAAACCCGTAATATGAATCATAATGCTAATAATTAAAGGGAGAAAAAGCATATGACAGTTTTGAGTAATTCTGAAAGGCATCTCATAAACTTCTGTCTGTTACTTGCAAACATTGTTACTAAACTAGTAATAAATTTATACGACTGTAAGATGATAAAGAAAAATCATATTAAAACAATGCAAATCATGTTTTAATTATGTTTAATCCCGAGGACATGTTTTTATTGATTTGCGAGAGAGAGGACGGGAGTTTCCTCTTAGCGGAAGCACTCGTTATGGGGAACTAAGACCCCAACCTTGTTGAGTGGAAGGTCCGGAGGTGCCAGTTCTGGTTCCTCACGGGGCCGCTGGGGTGGGCCTGTGCAGACACGCCACCCTGCCTTCCAGAGGCAGCCCCTCACTTGTTTAAACTGAAAACAGGACAATCAGATAAAGGTCAGCAAATCTTCACATTTTAATTTATCGTTTGGATATTTAAACTCAGATAAAATATGTTTGGGGGAATATGGCATCTCGTTTCAAAGAACACCCATATCTAGGAATTCAGGCACAAATCTTGGAGAAATTGAAAATACTGGGCAATGCTATGCCAGAGAACGTGACTGGGGCACACTTTCCTCCAGGTTTCCTGCGTGCCTACTGTGTGCAGTGAGCAGGGCTGCAGAGCCGAGCCTGTGAGGGGCAGGGCAGGGAGACTCACTCTCCTTCTCCACGGGTGAGATTTCTCAAATGAGTGCTCTAGCAACTATGCCAACATAAGTGATGGGGGCAGGGGGAAGTAACGAGGTTTCTATTAGGGGAAATACGGTGCATTCACCGACGTGGGATCCATCTGAAAATGAGTAAATAAGTGTTTGGACACCAACCATCTTTCCCCCTTTGGCAACGTTTCAACAGGAAAGCGGTAGAATGAGTGATCGTTGCGGTGAGGAGCAATGCTTTCTCCTGAACTGGAGGCGGAGATGAAAGATGCCCTGCCGCGGGATTCATCTTCCGGGGCCTCCACGCTACTCCTCGCTCCAGGATCAATGAGCTCCCAGGGGCTCATTGGGAATTACTGAGGCTCTCAACCCCCTTGAGGCGCTGACTTCACCTTCCCTCTCCCTCAAATCACTGCAGGCTCTAGCCCAGCGCCCCCTGATGGACACACAGTGTGGGCCACAGGTGTCATTTTAAATTTTATAGTCACATTTTTTTTAAATGTAAAAAGAAACATGAAATAACTTTGGGTCATATTCTCATGTAACTGAAAATATCCAAAATAGTAAAATATTGGTGGCATACATCTCGTTCTCGCGACTAACGAGTTTTTCGAGATACGAGCGGTCTCTCGGCCGATTTTTTGCTTTGAGTTGCGAGCTAAAATTCGGGTTACGAGCCAGCTTCAGATACCTCACCGCTAGTTGGTGCAGCGAACGTCACAGTGAACGCCACAACATCAGCCCAGCATCACGTGTCTCACTCGTTCACTTTTTGATTTGACATACGAGTAATTTGAGTTACGAGCTCCGTCACGGAACGAGTCAAGGCCCCACTGTATTGATGGCATACATCTCGTTCTCACTCTTTTCCTGTGCCAGGTCTTTGCTGTCTGGCATATACTTTACACTGAAGGCCCGGGCCAGCTGTACTAGCATCTTACTCCGTTCTCCCCGGGCCTGTTGAGCAGGGAAAGAGAGAGCTGGGTCAGCGCCTCTCTACAGCTTGATCCTGGGTCTAGACCAGTGATGCAAACCTTTTGAGCTCGGCGTGTCAGCATTTTGAAAAACCCTAACTTAACTCTGGTGCCGTGTCACATATAGAATTTTTTTGATATTTGCAACCATAGCAAAACAAAGATTTATATTTTTGATATTTATTTTATATATTTAAATGCCATTTAACAAAGAAAAAATCAACCAAAAAAAATGAGTTCGCGTGTCACCTCTGACACACGTGTCATAGGTTCACCATCACTGGTCTAGACCCAAGTCTGCTGGAACGGAGCCATCCACCTAGTGAGTGTTGCTACAGGAAGTACAGCATCGCTCTTCCCTCTGTATTTGCCAGTTCTGACATCTCAGCGTCTCTGATGATGTGCCCCCCGCGATTCCAGGGCCCAGTTGGCACGGCCATGTACGGTTTGGGGGGTGAAGAGGGGAGGCATCGGGCAATGTTCCCTGGGAATTCATCTGCTAATGGACTAGCTGGATAGGGAGTTCTGCCGTAAGGAACAGAGCCCAGCGATGTTCCGCCAAAATGAAAGCTCAGAAGACAGACAGCTGACTGTGGGGCATCACCGAGTCCTGTGGGCGGTCACTCCCGGCACCCAGAAAAGCGCCCACCCTCTTCGGAATGCCAGGGAGCCTGCGTGCACTCTGCCACCCGCAGGCCCGTGATGGGCGGTAGCAGATGGCCCGCTGGCGAGCGCGGGCACAGCTGTGGCAACACCAAGACAAAGGAAAAAAGTCATCACATTTCAAGTAAGAACTTGTAATTATCGGCTTCTGTTTGACAGGGGAGAGCGCTATTGTATTTGTCTCCCAAATGCCGAGCACAGAGCCTGTTAGGTCCCACTGGGACTTCAAGATGTCCCCCACCCCCGCCCGTGCGCGGTCACCCCCACTGTCCGGATTGTCAGCGCGTTAACATCGGCACCGTGAGCCTGGTTTGCGGGCAGCCTGGTCAAACCGAATTCATTGCAGCCGTTTCTCCTTTGGACGCCGTTACTCTATGAATGAGCCGTCAATAGAGCTTTGAAAGATGCCGTTCTTTTTCTGAATAATTGTCACGTCTCTCTTTTTATTTGGCACCATTATTCCTCTCCCTGAAGGAAAGGAGGGCAGGGGGGAATAGGAGGAAAAAAACAAATCCATGGCCTTTCAGCCACACAGTGTGGAAGGGAATGCATTAGACTTCTCTGCGATGCACTTAGAAAAACCCCGAGGACTAGCATGAGTTCCCTTATAAACTCAGTCTGACGACTGCATGTAATAATGGTTTCTGTTACCTCCGCAGCGGTGAGGCCGGATAACAGACACGAAGCGTTTGCCACGTGCAGGAACACAGAACCGCATCGCTGTGGGGCCAGTGCCAGCTCCATTTCAGTGAGGATATTGGAGGGAATTCGCGTGGCTCCTTCTTTCTTGTGCCCATGTTCCCCTTGGAACCTAAAGCCCTAAAATCGCAGGGGGCGGGGGGTGGGGGCGGCCAGGTGGGGCCTCTGCTAGGACATGACCAGCCCACCCTGCAGGAAGGCGGGAAGGCAGGCAACACCCGGGACGCTGGCTCCCTGGGACGCTACCCTAACGGAGACAGGCTCCCCGAGTCTGGACAGCACCATCCTGCTTAGCGTCAAGCAGACCTGGCCCAGGTGCTGCTTCTGCTGCTCCTGGGGCCTGGCCGCCTGGCTTCCCTGCTCTGAGCTTCTATTTCCCCAGATGCTCCGTAAAGAGACAGCCAGGGCCTCGGCTGCAGGCTGCACCCGCTCATTACAGCTCCAGCACGGTGCTGGCACCCAGGTTTCCAACCGGGCTGGCCGTTGCTCTGGTTGATTCTGTTCATCTCAGCCTCACTTTGGTTTGGGGCCCAAAATCAACTTCCTCCCAGGCCTCAGGTATCTGGGTGTATAGAAATAGGCCCCCCTACCTACCCCCTTCTCCCCCCCACACACACACATACACAGCATAAACAACACTCACACACAAGAAACATACAAAGACAAATACGAACATACTACACACAGAACCCAGTCCAAGCTCCTGGGAGCAGGCCCGCCTCTGTGCGCTGCTAGGACTGAGCCATTCCATCTGGCTAGGGCGCCCCTGGGCCACACACAAGAGCCAGCCGTGATGGCCTGCGAGAAGGCCTAGTCATCTGTCTCCCGACGCTGCGGACCTCTTAGCCTCAGGGCTGTGGAGACGTACCAGGAGATTGTTCTGTGCCCTGTCTCTGTGCGTTTCCTGGTATTTCCACTTCCACCAGGTCTAGAACTGAGCACAGTGGCCATAAATCAGCGCCCCCTACAGGTAGCGCCAGAGCAGCACAGCACGGACTGGCCCACAGATGGGCAAGGAGAGTGTCCAGGTGAAGCCTAGGGATTCCTTCATATAAACCCTGTCAGCTGTTAATCCCAAGCCTGTCACCAGTTCCTCTCCGTCCTCTGATTTCCTGCTAGAAACAGGTCATCGCGCCACCAGGAGGACCCTGAGGTAGCGAGAAACAGGCCTTTCCCTACTCCCTGTCCCTCCCGCCATATCTGCCCATTTCACAGGAGGCTGGTTGTGTTTGATCATCCACTCCCATCCTAGAAGGATGTGGGCAATACTTTGCCTCCCTTGCCCAGGTGTGTGGTGCCCTAGGAGCCCAGCACTGCTTCAGTCACCCGCTCTGACCACCTGCCCCCACGACACGGAGTCAGACTCCCGGACTCTGAGCCTCCTAGATCCTCCAGGGCCGGGCGGGCCAGCCCGGACTCGGTGGCGGAAAGGACGTCAGGAGTCCGTTCCTCGGGCTGCCAGCGCCACGGGCCGGAGTGCTGGCCAGGGAGCAGCGGAGCCGAGACCATTAGAAGGAAAAAGGCCGCATGGTCTCAGGGGTTCCTCCCGGGAAACCAGAAGCCTAAACACATTGGAAACGAAAGGGCAGAATGAATCAATACATCTGAACTTGCAGCTCAAGGTTATTCCTTCCGCCGAAGCCTCTTACACATTTCAGGTTTCTTTCCTGTGAATTGAAAAGGTTCATGCATTTGAAATTTGGGAGGAAAGGTCAGCTTTATATTTTCACAGAAGGCGGCCGCCTCTGAGTAAGCGTCATTTGGGCTTTAGGTGTTTTGTTCAGGAAACTATTGTTTTTGACTCTGGCCCCCAGTTGGTGGGGAGAGGGGAAGTTTGCTGAGATGCAGGCCTCCTAATTGTGATTCATAGCATCTCGTTGGGACGCGTGAATCAAATCTTTCTTGTTCTAAGTCAAATCTTAAGTCAGAGCCTCCTTTTGATTTATCTTGACTGTTTCCATGTGAAAGGCAGCTGGAAGGCACCCGCAGGAGGATCAATGCCCTCCGTGGATAGAGCCTGACTTTCCAGGCCAACCCCCCCCCACCCCCCACCCCCACCCCCCGCCGCCATCCTGACAAATGCAAACACTTCCTGGGACGGTCCTCACACCATAACTCGAGCATCTTTCATCCGCTGACAGCTCAGCCAGGTGAGGGGGTCAGAGTAGCCATAACATAAACTCCTCCCAGTGGTGAGCACAGATGAGGCCCCTTTGAAGGGAGAGGGGATCAGGGAACCTAGCATGTGCCTCGCTCTCTCCTGAGCGCCGGCGCTGCAGGAAGCCACGGTAGCCGTCTACCCAGAGGTGGTGGCCACAGCTGTGGTGGCCACGGCTGTGTCTGCTGGAGTTGGAATGGCTGTGAGTCTTGCTTAACTCTCTGAGCCTCAGTTTGTTCATCTGTGAAATTGGGATTAAAATTGTACCTCCCGTATAGGGGTGTTTTGAAGGATAGCTAAGTTGTAAAGCACTGAGAACTGTACGGGCATATGATAGGATGCTACCTAAATATCGCCATATTGTCATCATCACCCTCCTCATCTTCATTCTCATTAAAACCAGGAGGGATGCTATATATTAGGAAAAATTTTGATGTGAATGTTAAAATCCAGAAAGGTTAACTAATTCAGGACCCGGAAGGCAGCCGAGAAGAAAATGACAGTGATTGAGGAGGGGTGGTAAGGGGACGTGGCCATTCAGTGGAGACAGAAACCATGCTGAGAAACTATTTTTGTTTTACTTGAAAGACGACTAGATTTGAGCTGAGAAGAGCTGGGTGCTGCCCTGTGCTCCCAGAGATGACACACAATGATGATGTCCAACCCTTTCCTCAGTTTGTCATCTTTGAAATGCCTTTCTGCCTCATAGAATCGTCACAGGGACTTAACAAGGATGAGTGGGAAATACTCTGAGAATTAGGGAAGCGCTGTGGGAGGAATTATAAAAGCTAATATTGGTCTGAGCTGAATTCCTAAGAGCCTGTGATTTTCTAAACTCCTGCCCCATGTTGATTATTTTAACGTTCACAGCTTTGCAATGAGACGGGACTTCTATTCTACACACTAAGCAGGTGAGTCCCAGGCAGGAATGGCATGCCGAAGGCCACTAGGTACCAAGAGGTACATTCGGCATTTCAACATAGTCTGTCTCCAGGCCCCGCATCCCAACCACTGCACAAGCTGCCTGTAAAATCAATGAAGCAATCAATTGCTCAATTACTTGATTGATTGATTGATTGATTGACAAATGTGCATTGAGCTATCATGTACCCGGCACCAGCACAGGCCCCAGAATTCAACAGTGACCCTGAGTGACAAAGCAATTACCCTCAAGGATACTGTCTTAGAATGTAGGAAACTGGAAGAAGAAAAAGTTCCATGTCAGATGGCAGAAGTAGTGAGAAAAAAACAAGGCAAGTTAAAGGGGCCAAAGAGTCCCAGGGCAGAGACATGGCTGAGCAGGACTTCGAGGTGAGATGCTCGGGGAACATGGCACAGGTTGAACTGACAGAGGGTAGGAAGGAGGGAGGCAGAGTGGCCATAAAGCTGACGATGGCTGGACACTTCCTCTTGTCCGTGGTGTCCATGGGAGGTTTTAAGAGAAGACAGCTGCAGAGTAAGAAGGAAAAACAGGTCCCAGAGAGAGGAAACAGCAGGTGATGGCACTATGGGGCCAAGGAGGCCAGTGGGGCGGAGCTTAGTGAGCAGAGAGAGTGATGGTCAGGGGCAGCCAGGGTCCTGAGTGTGGAGGCACGTGGGCCGTGATGTGGAATATGGTGATGAAGCAACAATTCACGTGGCATCCATGGCTTCATTGGCTGTGGATTACAGCATCAATATCTCAAATGTAAGCTCATGGAAAAAGAATTCACTTGGCCAAGCCACTCATGGTACCAGGAGGGAAGCCAGCCAGTGAGAGGACGGAGCAGGTGGACACACTCAGTACCAGCTCATAGTCTAAAGGCCACTAACTCACCACCCAGTTTGATTGAAATCATGCTGTTCCTGGTGAACACTATTCACCTGTAAGATAATCTACAAAAGTGTGATTTCATTATCCAAAGGGCTCTCGAAATATGTCAGTAAAGGGTATGCAACAGCTTTGTACAGAAACCCTCAGAGACAGTCATGGGAATTGCAGTTTGTTATGAATTAACAAACTTTTGTCCATTTTTCTATTGTGTATACTTGTCAAGTGAGAAGAGCTGATCATTTATCAAAGACCCATTAATGTTTCCAAAACAATTGATTTGCTTTCTCAATAGGAAAGGTCAGGGTCCTTGGAGTCTAACAACATCTGCAGGCATTCGTCTAATTAGACCTTTAAAAATCTGTGAAAAGAATTCATTTCACCTGCCTGTCATCCGAGTTTCAGTTGTGGAACTTTCTAACAAATGAATAGCAGCTGATGAAGTCACTCAGCAAACAAGGCAAACACGATGTCAGATGGTGACTTCGTCACTTAGAAACGAACAGCAGAAGGGATCAGCCAAGACTCACACATCAGGAAGACACCACTGCCTTCGTCCGTGGGCCCCGCCTCCACCCCCTCAGAGCGTGTGCTCCCCTATGGCTTTGACCCTGGCACTGGGAACAAGGGAGTCCAGCTTTGCACGTTAAAGCAAAGTCATCCTGTGGCTTTAAGCTTACACGTGCTGTCCATTACGCCGTCAGCGCGCTCACACAGACTTCCTGGGTCAGAAGGTCCCCAGCACAGCACAGGCTGAACCGAACAGAGTAAGGTTAGTACGGAGGTGGGGGGCGGGCAGGGTGATCACAGTGCTGATAGGGCTGAAGGTCTCCTCCCGGGCGTGCCTATGGGGGGTAACTGGGTGAAATTGTTTCGCTGACATAGAGAAGAGGATGGCGTGTTTCCACAGCATCTTCATTGTCCTGCAGTCAGTGTGAGCTGTGTGTGTGGTGGGACAGGTGAGGTGGAGAGGACACAGGCTAGAATCTATCGCCCCCTACGCTTCCCAGAAACCCCTGGGCATTCAGGATGCCAGTTGAAGACGATGCTATGGGTCAAGCACTAGAATAGATGGCCTGGGTTCAAAGCCCAGCTCTACCCCTTCTCGGTAGTGACTTCTCACTTATGAGAGGAGGCCTCTTCACCATGGCTTCCCCATCTATAAAAGAGACGAGTAAAAAATGCTGCCGCTCCACAGGCTTGCTGAAGACCTTCTGGCCCTTTAATACAGTTCCTCATGTTGTGACCCAACCATAAAATTATTTTCGTTGCTACTGCATAACTGTAATGTTGCTACTGTTATGAATCGTCATGTAAATATCTGATATGCAGGATGGTCTTAGGCGACCCCTGTGAAAGGGTCGAAGGGGTCGCAACCCACAGGTTGAGAACTGCTGAATTAGATGAACTAAAGAATGTAAGTCAGTCAGATTACCTCTGGCACATAGTAAATGCTCACTCACCATTAGCTTCATGGCCATGTACGTGACTCATACCCTGCTGGGGGAAGTAATGACGGCGGTGCAAAATCAGATGCGTGCACAGCGTAAGATGAGCGGACGCGAGTTGAGACCTCGTGCCAGCTGACTGTGGTGGAGACGCCTCAACACTTGAGCTGAGAGTGAAAGGCTCTGCTGAAAGCCAGAGGCAGTTAGTCTCGGGCCCTTGGGGAAGAAAGGGTTTGAATGTGAGGGCACAGGGCACGTGGGGGTTTGGATCTCATCTGGATGAACTCAGATGTGAATTTGTCGTCACAGCCAGTTTAACGAACACCAGTCTGTTAGTTTGTGCTGATACTGTCCTGGTGGGTGGAGATCTTTAACCTTTTTTGTTGTTGTTTTTGTTGTTGCTGTTTTCCAACACCACCCTCACCATCACCACACTGTTGTCAGTGTCCATGAGTTCTTCTTTTTCTTTTTTGCTCAATCCCCCCCCACTAGCTAACACACACACCGCCACCGCCACCGCCACCACAGCTGTCTGCCTGCTCTTTATCTGTGAGGCAGGTCTTTTTCTACCTGGTTTAGATGTAATACCTTGTTTAATCTTCAAACTACCCTATACTATAGGTGGTCTTATTATCTCCATTTTACACACAAAGAACTGAGGAAAGATTTAGTAAATTGCCAAAGGTTCCGTGTGGCAGAGCTGGGGTTCCAATGAAGGGAGTCCGGATCCAGCCCCTGCTCTTCGCCACTCAGTGACCTTCAACATAGCAAATGACGACATTGAAATTCTCTACAGTCTGCATCTTCTGACCATTGTCTATCAAGACCACCTTACCTGCGATGGGGAGGAAGACACTAAAGAATCCCTTGGAAAAGTACTGGAAACCACGTGTATGATTTTTAGACTCTGAAGTGGGGGTGCAGCTCACCCACAATCTCATTTTTCTTCCTTGTGCAGATCTGTTCCGCACAAAAAGTGATGACTGGGAAACATTGAGTGTCATTGGTTCCTTCACCCCTCAGGGTAGATTACTGGGGTCAAATTGACCATTTAAAAGCCACTGAAAGGTCTCTGCCCCAGCGATAATGAGGTTGGATAAACAGTACTACCTCACTCCTGCCTGAGGGATTGACTTGGGAAAGAGGCCACCTGATTGTGCTACAAGATGATCTACCCTCTGGATTTTTACAAATTTCATCCTGATGTGCTTTAACTTCTGTGCCTTTATGTTGTTAACTGAAAGCTCAGTCTAAAGGTTCAGCCAGCTCAGGTGGCACAGTTGAGAGGATCTTCAGAGAAGGTGCTACCTGCTTCATTTGCACCCTCCCAGGAGGCACAAGTGGTGCCAGCGGGCCATTAATAACGATGCTGAGATTAATCTCTGGGTTACGCCAATGACAGACAGACCTCTCCGCGGAAGTCACAGTGCAGCCCGCAGGAATAGTCATGACATGCGAAGCGATGACTTTGCTCAATGTAAATGTTTCATTTCCTGACAATCTTTCAAATCATGATTTTATCACCCTTTGATGA
>NW_005871422.1:137658-159810 GCF_000147115.1 Myotis lucifugus | reverse complement strand
TGCTGGAGCACCTCACGCAGCCTCTCGAGGTGGCAGTCTTCTGCTGACGGTGGGTGGGCAGCACCCCTGTTCCCCCCAGGTCTCCGTAGCCGCACGTCTATCACGGGAAAGTGTCCGTCTTGCGAAGCTGCGCCTTCTTGCTCCTTGGAATCCAGCCCGCAGGTTGTTTATTGGGGACGAGATTTTTGCTTCTTGTTGTTGATGCTCCTTAATGTTTCTGGTTTGCTATCTTTTTCACATTTAAGTCCGGGACACGAGGCAGAAAGGAATCACTTTTTTTTTTATAAAAAGACCAGTACGCTCGATTTCTCCTCGAGCTCGAGTCTTCCAGCGTGTGTTAATTTAGAGACTCTGGGAGTGTGTGTGTGTGTGTGTGTGTATGTGTGTGTGTGTGTGTGTGTGTTTTCATCAATTGTGTTTGTTTCATCATTTGGGGGGAGGTGCTCTGATTGTCCCAGCTTTGTCCCATCAAATCTCCTTCAAGCTGCCCCCCAGGTCCCTGGTCAGAACCTTTAAGTTGTGAGAATGACCTTGTTCCCGGTCCAGCGAGACTCTTCTCCAAGTTAGAGGACGGAAGAGCCTCCTGCGTCTGGAAGCACAGGGCAGGCACAGGCCTTCCTGTCGCTTCTGTGCAGCAAAGCTGGTCTCAATTAGCTTTAAGCCCAATTAAACTCCCAGAGTCACATACAGAACACACGCAGGAAGACCAGAAGGCGAGGAGAAGGGGGCGGACTGGCCGGGACTGGCACAGCGGTGATTCCTTTCTGCCTCGTGTCCCGGACTTAAATGTGAAAAAGATAGCAAACCAGAAACATTAAGGAGCATCAACAACAAGAAGCAAAAATCTCGTCCCCAATAAACACCTGCGGGCTGGATTCCAAGGAGCAGGGAGGCGCAGCTTCGCAAGACGGACACTTTCCCGTGATAGACGTGCCGCTACGGAGACCTGGGGGAACGGGGTGCTGCCCACCCACGTCAGCAGAGGACTGCCACCTCGAGAGGCTGCGTGAGGTGCTCCAGCACCCACCCCAGGTGCAGTCAGGGAAACCAAGCAAGTCCTTCATCCCCGCCTGCCAGCGGCAAAGGCTCTCTCCCCCGGGTATCAGCGGGACCCCTTGGGGATTTCCACAGCCGACCCCACTGGAGAAGTTTCAGACTGAAGAGCGTGAACTTCCTCCCACATCCGGCAGTAACAAGGTCACCTCCACAGTGTGAGCGGAGACCACATGGGGATGGCAATTCCCACCCGGCAGGAGGGAGGAAACCCCGCGGGTGTCAGAAGAGGCTGCTGGGGGACCTGCCCTTCTCCGCCCACAGGGCGGTCAGGAGGCAGGCCCGCCCTGCAGGGCCAGGTAAGCCACCTAACACAGAGGCTTACATCAGAGTCAGTCACATGGACACGCCCACGTTTCAACTCAGAAAATCACTCACTATGCCAAGAAACAGATCTCACACTGAATGAAAAGGAATTCAGACATACCAACATCAACACGACTGCGATGGTAAAACTATCTAACGAAGGCTTTAGAACAGCCACCATAAATCTGCTTCCACAAGAAATAACGAGCTCAGATGCAAGGAAATCCAAAACCTTGGCAAAGCAATACAAGACGAACACTGAGTCGAATGGAAATTTTAGGACTGAAAGATAAAGAAAAGGCACTGAAAGATAAAGAAAAGGCGCAGTGGGTTATGGCACAGAAGAACGGAGGAGGGACAGGAAAGACTCCGTGAAAAGAAAAACAAACAAAGGAGGAAAATATACTCCATAAAACAGGAAATAGAGAAAGAAAGAAATCAAGAGAGTCTTGGGGACCTCTGGGGCTATTAAAGAAAAGAGTAATATTTGCATCATCAAAATCATTAGAAAAATAAAAATGTTATTTTTTTTAAAAAGGTCAAAAACTGAGAAAAAGAAAAAAAAGCAAGAAACATAAAAACAGAGAGAAAAATAGAAAACAGGAAGTAGATAATATAAGCCCTCATGGCAGCATCGCACCTTTCTTCACCCTTCTGTGTACGTATCCATTGTTGTTGCAAGTAGCAAGTCTCTTTTGCACATGAATAGTCATGACTCGAGAACTGTAAGAAAATTATCAACACTCCAAGAGATAGGTGGGTAAGTATCACGAGTGGAACCATCACAAATTAGAAAATGGAAACAATAAAGAAACATATGGAAAATGTCCAAGCACGTTTGTAAGGAACGCATAGAAAGCCAAGGAATAATAAAATTCAATTTTACACTTATTAAATTAACATACATCTAAATACACGTTAGGATTGAATAAAAAATGGAAACAGACAGAATCGCACTAATTCCTTCCCAGTAACATTGCAAATTGGTACAATTTTGGAAAACATAATGGGAATACATGTCAAGAGCGAAGAGAAAGTTATTAATCTTTGACCCATTAATCCAACTCCGGGGCATTTATTCCTATGAAATGATTCAGTGGAGGAAGTCTCTCCAGAGTTGACATTGTTTTGCCAACACAGACCTTCATTGAAACCAAGCTCATAAAAGCCACTTTGCCTTAGTCCTGCGTGGAGCTGCTCATTGGCCCGCCGGCCTAGCGAGGGGTGGGGAGTCAGCAGGTCCCCTCCCTAAGGCGCCTCGGCTCCCAGCAGCCCCAGGCTTACGTGCAGCTAATTGGGAAGAAGCAATGAGGATCCTGGCGAGCACTCGACCACGGCTCCTTGAATAATTTAATTACAGGTCCCGCCATAGAGAAATCAGCTTAATTATAAAACAGTAGCACCCAAGACTGTTATCTGTGACATAATTGGCCAAACTACTGAGTTTGAAAACTACAGAAAAATGAGCTGAATAAAGAGTGGTTGGAAAGGTCAACATCATTATCACCAGCTGTCACCAAGAGCGATGCCTCTGAGGCGGATTTCAAGAAATTTCCTGAGCAAGGTCATCCTGGAGAACTGTTTTCCTGTTTAAATGGAGACACACACACACACACACACACACACACACACACACACACACACACCTGGGCACAGCTCTGCAGCCATGAGGCAAACATCGGCAAACTAAGATGGCATTCTTTCTGTCCATGCTCTGCAGCGCCATTGCCTTGGCTAAGGGACTCAGGAGGTGAGTGGGGACCTGGCTGCGGAGGTGTGGGCGAGGCCTCTGCCTGCCTCCCCTCCTGCCAACCTGGACACACACCACGCTCACCGCCAACACCCTCCCCTCCCTGCACCTGGCTCCCGGGCCTCCCAACCTGGATGCTCACCGCCAACACCCTGCGACGGATCCCTTGGAAGCACCGCACACACGGCACTTCCGAACGTTCCATTAATCATAACCAACGTCTCCTTAGAGCAGCGGTTCTCAACCTTCCTCATGCTGCGACCCTTTAATATAGTTCCTCATGTTGTGGTGACCCCCAACCATAAAATTATTTTCGTTGCTACTTCATAACTGTAATTTTGCCTGTTATGCATCGTCATGTAAATATCTGATATGCAGGATGTATTTTCATTGTTACAAATGGAACATAATTAAAGCATAGTGATTAATCACAAAAACAATATGTAATTATATATGTGTTTTCCGATGGTCTTAGGCGACCCCTGTGAAAGGGTCGTTCGACCTCCAAAGGGGTCGCGACCCACAGGTTGAGAACCGCTGCCCTAGAGCATCAATCGACTTAAATCCCAAATGCCATCAGCCCCAGTCTTTTAAGACGTTACCATGTCACCCATCCTCTGGTTTTTCCCTCTCTTCCTTCTCTGCAATGAGACCCCCTCTCTGCCCCTGAAGTCAGCGCTTTCTTCCTCGCGTCTTCATCAGCCCTGCACACGCCACAGTGTCTGGCCGATAAGTCTCCTCTGGGCCTGGTTTCTCCCTCTGGAACGCCCCCATCGCGCTGCCCACAGACGGATGAATTTTCAGAGAAAATGCCTGAATCGCTCACTCTTTCTTCCTTTGCTTTAAATGAGCTGCTTGCTTCCTTTTGTTTCCCATTTTCTCCAATGATGGTTAGAAAGCAAGATGGATTGCAGGTGCCACGATCCGTGCTCAGGTGCAGGTTCGACTTGTCTGGCCAATTGATTCTTCCCTAAGTCCCTTCCCCAGGAGGGAAATGTCTGGTGCGCCCTCCCTAACTCCCCAAACAAAGGGGCAGGCCAACCGTTAACTCAGGTATTGCTCTCCACTAATGCTGGCATTCTAAAACCTCTGACACTGGGACCCGGCTGGTTTGGCTCAGTGGATAGAGTATCAGCCTGCAGACTGAAGAGTCCCAGGTTCAATTCCAGTCAAGGGCACATGCCTGGGTTGTGGGCTCAATCCCCAGTGGGGGGTGTGCAGGAGGCAGCCGATCAATGATTCTCTCTCATCATTGATGTTTCTATCTCTCCCTCTCCCTTCCTCGCTGAAATCAATGAAAAAATATATTTTTTAATGAAACCTTTGACACTTGGAAATGCGACATGGAAACCTGACGTGTGCTCTGAGAGGAGCGTAGTGGCTAAGATGGATGATTCTGCTTAAAACGAGCTTTCGTTTATCAATATTTTGATTTTCATATTTCATCATCTAGTTATCTCTGATTTTCCATTGGCCATTTCTGTTCTTCCTGGAGCCCCTCATTTTTTTGCTGTTGTTAAGTCTTTTCCATTCTTCTCATTTCTCCCCATCATCGTTTTCCCTCTGCCATCAGCTGCGCCCGCATTTCAGAATCTAATCTGTTTGACGAAACACAGAAACAATGCCGGGCAGGGAGGCAAGCACCCCCGGTCACGGCTTCTGTCGGGCTCCCTGACACCACGCCCAGCTCTGGGCAAACCTCAGAGTCAGTAGGCGGTCAAGGCATCCGAGGGTCTGTATTCTGAGATCCTCGGCCTCGCAGGGACCCTCAGGGGCTTCCATCCCCAGCAGCACTCCGTCCCGTGAGATACACAAAGGAATACTCAGCCGTGGGGGAGAAGGCAGTGAGCTGCTGTGTGTAAGGCCCATCTGTGTGGGAAGAGTTGTTCAGAGTCAAGTCCAAAAGCCACTTAATGAGAAAACAGAAATAACATCAATCATAATAACATAAAAATTGAATTTAGAGGGAGCACTATAAATAATTCCAAATGTTTATTGAACACTACAGTTGCTTCAACAATCCATAACTATAATCAGTACTTAGATTGATATATTTCATGTAATGAACTTTATGGTACAAAAGCTAGTTTCATCTGGCCGGCTCAGTGGTTGAGCGTCGACCTATGAACCAGGAGGCCACAGTTCTATTCCCGGTCAGGGCACATGCTCCGTTGTGGGCTCCATCCCCAGTGTGGGGCGTACAGGAGGCAGTCAATCCATGATTCTCTCTCATCATTGATGTTTCTATCTCCCCCTCCCTCTCCCTTCCTCTCTGAAATCAATAAAAATACATATTTTTTAAAAATGTAGTTTTACCCATTCTCCTAAGATTATAGAATACAAAAGTGAAATGCTTCCTGTTTTCTCAAAAAGGTCACTGAGCCACAGGAATCATGAAATATTCTGAGCCGTGGACACTAAGGCTCAGAGAGGCTCAGTCCCTCTCCGCCCTGCAGGACTGAGGAAGGGACTCGGGAAGGAGGTCCGCCCAGCTCTAGCGCCCGCCTTCTATTGTGCTTCTCCTCAGTGCAGGAGGACGCGCCATGCTCTGAAAGCATAATGTTCTAGAAGGTATGCATTTTTCCATAGCACCTCACTTACATCCAGGTACGTATCTCACCATCTTAATTAGTGGTGACATATTCCTGCTCCTTGCCCCCTCCCCGCTTTAATTGACACTATGTCATTGAGATTGAGAAGCGAGGAAAATTTGGTTTTGCTCCATCAGGAACTCATCTTCGTCACTCGTTGTCTCTGTGTCTTCCCCTAGGGCCCATGAAGTCATGATTCAGTCCCTCCCGGGCGGCACGGTCCGGCCCGGCCCATTCTCCACACCAGGCCCACCTCTGCCCTCGGTCAGGCTTCTGTGTCCAGTGGGCCCT
The DNA here is from genome assembly GCF_000147115.1 of Myotis lucifugus. NCBI lineage: Eukaryota > Metazoa > Chordata > Mammalia > Chiroptera > Vespertilionidae > Myotis > Myotis lucifugus. Next base: position 153,819 of record NW_005871422.1, on the reverse strand, counting down.
GACACGGGAAGGCATGTGAGAATTTAGCTGTTTATAGTCTGGAAAAGTTCTGTGGGCATCACCTGGTTGAACTGTGAGGTCATCTGGGATAAGCATTTCCATTTATCAGATGGCGAAACAAACCAAGGCAGGAAGTTCCCCGCCAGTTAAATATGGAGTAGAAATTTGTAAGGGCAAGGGCAGATCCTAGAACTCCATTGCCCACGCTTCCTGTATTTCTGGTTTAGTCAAGGTGTGTTAACCAATGAGATTGGCTTAAAGGATGGCTGCAGAATTCTGCCAAAGGACTGTGGTCTGTAGCCCAGTGTTCTCACCGAGGTCCCTGGATCAGCACCACCCACCTCACCTAAGAACTTGTACCTGTAAATCCCTGGGTCCCTTCCCACATCTGGGAATCAGAAGCCCTGGGAGCGGCCTGGCACCTGTGTGTTAAGGCCTCCGGGGGATGGTGATGTGCGAGATCGAAGCATCAGGAACTCACCTGCCCCGGATACAGGCACTGAGCTCACAGTTTTCAACCTGCTCTTCCTCAAAGAGCCCGAGACATGGGAAGCTTACATTAGTGCAGGATGACCTTTGACCTTTTGACGCTGGATGTCCAAGGGAGGGGCTGGTGGCAGGACTGACCCTAGAAGAAGCAGGTGCTTCTGCAGCTGCCCCTGGGGTGAGGGACTGGAGGCCCCACAGCCCGCCTTCCTCATGAAAAAAATGAATATTTTTATTCATTTCAGAGAGGAAGGGAGAGGGAGAGAGAGATAGCAACATCGATGACTGGGCATGTGACCTTGACTGGACTCCAACCAGGGACTCTTCAGTCCTCAGGCTGACGCTTTATCCACTGAGCCACACCAGCTAGGGCTAATGTGTGAAACTCAACTGGGTCTTTGGTTTAGAAACATTTGGCTGAGAGCAGTCAGAGGTGGGTTGATAGACATATATGCAGAGAGGAATTACTGCAGAATGTTCACAGTGGTTGGACCTGGGTGGGTAAAACGATGATCATTTTACAACTGTCTTCAATGCATATGTGTTCGAATTTTTCAAACGTAAATGTTGATGAAAATTACAGAAATAAAGAAGGTTTATAGAGCAGGAAGGGTTCTAAAAATCGATTCTATGTCCCTCTCCACCAGCGATCTATGAGTAGAAATCTAGATGAAGAAAAAACTAGAGGGCAAGTATATTTTGTTGAACTAACCAACCTACTCCCACCTCCTGTTCTATGGTGATGGACCAACGCTGGCCCAAAACTATGTCTCTTTAATGAGCGCGATGACTCCCAGGGCCGGGGAAGCTTCTAAAAGTCTGCAAAGACCATGGAGACAGCTTCCTAATCAGCGGCTGTTTGCTCTCCAGACTCCTCCCCTCCCCTGACTCCCCCCTCTCCTGACTCCTCCTCCCTTCTGACCCTCCCCTCTGCTGACTCCTCTCCTTTCTGACTCCTCTCCTTTCCTGCCCCCTCCCCTCTCCTAGGCCTCTGTTCTCTGTTTTCCTTCTTAGACAATAAAATATTAGTATAACTGGAAAAGCAAGGAGAATGGAGCAAAAGGGTTTTTTAATACTGGTGACAACAGGTATCAACACACACGGACATGCACCTGGAGAGAAAGAGAGAGCTGGGAGGTGGTGAGCACTAGCCTTCTCCAGAAACTTTGTGAAATCAGATGAAATACATTTTGAAGTTTTTACAAATAAAATCTTGCTTCACACTCTTCCAAACGTCCCTTTCCCACAGGGAAGCATGCCAGGTGCTTCGGGTTCACATGCATAGAGCCACGATTTTCACACGAAGAAGACACCACCGTGTCTCGTGGCCTTTCACCCCGTCTCAGGACAGGGTGCTTCCTGTGGGGACCCCAGAGCACCGGGCCGGAGGAGGGGGGCCTGTGAGCCCGCCTGTGGCCTCGGAGGGCCACACCCCTGCCTTTCTCTCCACATCACACTCCACGGCTGAGGACTGTGTGAGTGAACCCACGGGTGTAACAAGTGTGTGTGCCTGAGACGGGGCCTGAGCTGTGCGTGGGTCTGTGTGCACACGTAGGTGCGTGTGCATAAAACCTGGTCCACCCGCTGGAGGCTGGAGAAGCCAGGTGGCTTCAGGACTCCGGCTTCGCCCTGTGGTGTTATGCCGCTTCCTTCCTTCTGAGCACTGTCCCCTTTGCGTTTGCGATGTGACTGAAATGGGGCAGATGAAGACCAAAGCCTCCACATGGCGCTTCCTAACATCACCCGCAGCTGCCCAGGCTCTGTCCCCTCGAGGAGAGAAAACAGCCTGGAGCTGAAAACAGAGGGTGTTACTCACTTTCTGATCTCCCTGCCGGAAATCCTGGGAGCTGTCTGCAGCCCGGCCTGCAGGGCCTGGGGGTACTTTTGCCTCTTGGTGGAATAAGGACGATGGGGCCAGGGGCCCATGAGCCCGCCTCGCCCGCCTCGGGCCACCAAAGTGTCATTGCAATCTCGTCTCCCCAGAATGAAGGCCCCTGCACCGCCCGGGTTTTGAATTTTCTTGTAAAATGTGCTCATTCCTCCTCCGGCTTCTCCGAATATTCCAGGGAGGGTTCATATGAACAGGCGCGCTCAGAGCACAGCGCCCCTGCGTGGGGTAGAGCTCACACGTGCCTGTGTCTTCTGTTCTGTTCCGTGTTTGTATCAAATGGGAAGGAGAGGGCACCGCCTCCCCTCAGAGTGCCCGTCCTCTCACTGCCTCCAGCAGCTGACGGGGGCTGTTTGGGGTTTGATGGGATAGAAAAAGGTAGTTGAACTATTGTCGCTTGCTGACAAGCAGTTTGTTCTATAAGAAAACCTCATATAGGTTTGATATTATAGAACAGGCCATGTGTATTCAATTGGTTTTAGGAGAGACGCGGTTTAGACGCATAAAAATAGGGTGCAATTTCTTTTCCAGGAAATGAGTTACGGTTTCACCCTTGATTGAACGCACTGGTTCTAATTTTATTTCCCCCAATAAAATAGAAGATTCTGCGAGTTGGATGGATGCTTCCCGTTTTCCTGGCCCAGGTAGTTGTGCATTTCTGCTGAAATGGAAAATTACCACATTGGGTAGTCTAACAATGCCACCAAAGCCATAGTAACCCCACTGATCCCACTCTCCCAATACAGGACCCCTCAGGGGATATTGGACTGCCGGTTTGGGCCCGATCCCCGCAGGCCAGGCCGAGAGACCCCATTGGTGCATGAGTCCATGCACTGGGCCTCTAGTATGCATATAAGATCTTTGGTTAATCTCTTCCCGCCCTTGCCTTCCCCCCCTTCCCTCTGAGATTCATCAGTCTGTTCCATGTTTCCATGCCTGTGCATCGAGCATCTGCCCCCTGGTGGTCAGTGCGCGTCATAGCTACTGGTCGAACGGTCATTCCTGTCATTCTGGTCATTTGGTCGCTTAGGCTTTTATATATATAGAGATGGTGACTCACAACGGGTCACGGAGTGGTGGGAGAAATGGCCAGTTCTAGGGTCTGGGAGGAGGGGTGTGAGGTCAGGAATCTATTAGAAATGACGTCAAGTAGCCAGAAATGTAGGGTCAATAAGCAAACCACTAACAGCAAAGAGCACAACATGGAAATATTAGAAAATGCAAGCGTACTCCTCTCTTCTCTACAATCAGTTCAGTGAGACTCTTCTCCGAGTGGAGAGGGCTTCATCGCTTCGCCAACTGCGCTTTAAATTATCGTTCCCTCAGAGAAGACACAGTCTGCTGTTCACAGTCCTCGTCCCTCAGTGACATTGCTGAGCGCCTGGTGACGAGGGACTGATCGCTCTTCTCTTGGATCCAACCCAATAGACCTGGAAACTCTGGAAGACCGGGAGTGCTGAGCATTAACAGGAGTGACTCTATTTCAAAATGTAGGCGAGCTACCGAAACAGAAAACGCTGATATGCCAGTGTGTGTCAGGATCAGAAGCACTCAGAACCGCAGTCATTTAAGAAAATACATTTGAAATTGATTGGATCTGAGCGCTCACCTCTGGGCAGGCACACCGTGGCATGGGCCCTGTGCCAGTCATGATACACTCTGCAGGTTCGCTTCATGATGCCCGCAGAAGACTGTGATGTCCAGCCAGACTCACAACAGCAGACATGGAGTCCATGGTTAGCAGGGGAGCTTGCAAGGTAAGTATTTTGTGAAATAAATATTTTGGGGAAACCAGCATATTGAGAGATTGTAAATGAGTGATGAGGAAAGAAAGAGCCCTGGATGGTATGGCTCAGAGCGCTGGCCTACGCACCAAAGGCTCCCGGGTTCGAGTCCCGATCAAGGGCATGTACCTGGGTTGCAGGTTCTATCCTGGCCCAGGTGGGGGCAAGTGCAGGAGGCACCAATGAATGTGTCTCTCTCAAATTTATGTCTCCCTCTCTCCTTCCCCTGCTCTTCCACTCTCTCTAAAAATCGTTGGAAAAATATCCTTGGACAAAGATCAAAAAAAAAAAAAAGAAAAAAGGGGTAAAGCATACATTATTATTGCCAATCCCCTTTCCATTTCATATTATCAGGTAAAGCCACAGAATTCACCAAAAATTTATTCTTATACCTGAGATAGCCTTCACTTCAAGCATTTTGTAGGCATTGCATACATTTTATCATGCTAAGTTTTAAAATTCAACTTAGTGTGTGATGATTTCTTCAGAAAAACAGGCAAAATATCTATGAAGACAATACTACCACCACTGGGGGAACGCTTGACCTTTTACCTTTCTCTTTTATGAATTTTACTTTTAAAATATATGCCAGGGTAAATGTGTTTCTACAAGCCCAGCTGCTTAAACACATTTGAAATTTAATGGAAGAAACGTCCCAATGCATTCATATTACAAGGTGAAACGAAGGACAAAAGTAGTGTCAGTCTTGCCAATAGAAATCTGACAGTTATTGGAATAGTGATAATAATCCTGGTTCCACTTCTGTTGTTTTAATATAAAACAAAGCGGAAACCAATCCAGCAATACATTTTGGTTTCTCCAGTACTATGCAACAAGGAAAAATATTAAGGTTTTATTGCTTTTACTTTTTCTTTTTTTCTGTTTCATTCTTCTTTGCATTGAAATTACTTATTCAAATTCATATTCTAAACGATGATATATTCTAAGTATAAAATAATTTTCGTATAAGCCTTGTGAAGGCAAATTCCCTCTTTCTTCTCTCTGTTTCTGGATGTGACTACATGTCTACCATTTTAAACAGAATTTGGGGTTATTCACGGATAATTACAATGAAATCAAAAATCAACATCGAATAATAGCAAACACAGTGTAAGGAGAAAATTTAATACCAGGAAACTGACCTATGAGAATGACAGTGCAGGTAACTGTTACTCGAAAATCAGTGAGAACACAAAAGTATTTACTCCCTCTTTATTTCCATCTGATTTATTTTCTCCCTTTTCACACCCCCTGAAAGCAGGGGACCAGACCTCCCCTTCATTCCTCTGGAAGTCACTACATAGGTGTGACCTCAGAGTGTCAATGAGACACCCAGGTGCCAACTCGGGGCTCAGTACCAGCTCCCACATCCTCCTTCTTCTCCCCCTTAATCTATGGAGAATGAAACAATTCAAAATATACATTTTTAAGAAGACAGCTTTGTTTTGATGTAGCCCTTCTTAGCTATTGTTTTTGCATTTGTTGCTTGTGCTTTTGGTCTCATACCCAAGAAATTATTGCTAAGACGAATGTCAAGAAGTTTTCCTCCTAGTTTTCTTTTAGGAATTTTATAGTTTCAGGTCTTATGTTTAAATCTTTTACTGATTTGGATACTTTTCTGTATGGTGTAAGATCGGGGTCCAATTTCCTTCTTTTACATGTGAATGTCAAGTTTTCCCAACACCATTTGTTGGAGGCTATTTTTCACCATTTAGTGTTCTTGGCACCTTTGTTGAAGACGAGTTGACCATATGTGTGTGGGTTTATATCTGGCATCTCTGTTCGGTTCCACTGGTCTATATGTCATAAACAAGTGGGATTAAATCAAACTAAATTGCCCTGAACAGCAAAAAACACAATCAACAGAATGAAAAAAGGCAATCCATGGAATGGAAGAAAATATCTGCAAACCATATGAAACTTTCAGGGTTCTCCAGAGAAATAGAACCAATAAGGCATACAAACGGGGAGATTAGGGGTGCTGGTCCCGTGCAGTCAAAATGTTTGACTCTCCAAAAACATAACTTCTAATAGCGTGCTGATGCCTGGAAGCCTTACCAAAAACCTAAACAGTTGACTAATACATATTTTGTATGTTATGTTATATGTATTATATATTGTATTCCTATAACAAAGTAAGCTAGAGAAAAGAAAATTACTAAGAAAACCTTAAGGAAGAGAAAATACATTAACAGTGTTGATTGGGAAAAAAAAATGCACGTATAAGCGGACCCATAAATTCAAACCCATGTTGTTCAAGGGTCAACAGAATATATATTATGATGAGAACTGATTGTGAGGAATTGGCTCACGTACTTAGGGAGGCCAAGTCCGAGTCCCACAGTCTGCTGTCTGCAAGCGGGAGACCCAGGGAAGATGGTGGAGTCATCCCAGGCCTAGTCTGAAGGCCTGAGGGCCAGGCAGCTGCTGGCATTAATCCCCGGCCAAGGACAGGAGGAAAGACATATCCCAGCTCAACGGGCAGATAGGAAACAAGAGAGAAAAATCTGTCTTTCCCACATGTTTGTTCTCTGCACGCCCTCAACGGATTGGGTGATGCCCACCCAGACTGGGTAGGGTGATTTCCTTGACTGAGTCCACTGACGCAAATGCTCGTCTCATCCAGAAACAGACACACCCAAATCCTGTTTAATCTGTGCACTCTTGGCCCAGTCCAGTTGACACGTAAAATTAGCCATTCCGCTATGTATTTCATAAGGAGTTAATATCCAAAATATGTAAGCCAGCCCTACGACTCAATGGCAAAACAAACAAACAAAAACAAATAACCTATTTTCAAAATGGGCAAAGGACTTACACATTTTTCCAAAGAAGACATGCGAAGGCCCAACAGGTGATGGAAAGATGTCCAACATCAAGGTTATCAGGGAAATGCAAATCAAAATTACATTCAAATACCTCCTCACAACAGTGGGGTATTTATTATCAAAATAAAAAACAAAAGATTGCAAGTGTTGGGGAGAACGTGGAGAACATGGAACCCTTCTACACTATTGGTGGGAATGTAAAAGAGTGCAGCCATTTTGCAAAACATGAGGTTTCTACAAAATTTTAAATTTTAAATAGAGCAGTCAGACGATCCAATAATTCCACTTGCTTATATATATGCAAAACCATCGAATTCAGGATCTCCAAGAGATATCTGCACTCCCACGGACAGCATTATTCATGATAGTCAAGTTATGGAAACAATTCAAATGTCTATGAAATACACAACTGAGTATTATTCATCTTTTAAAAAGAAAGAAATACTATTTGTAGCAACATGGATGAACCTGGAGGATATTCGGCTCCATGAAATAAGCCAGTCACAGAAGGCAAGCACTGCAGGATGCCTCTTATATGGGGTCCCCACAATATTCAGACTCACAGAAGCAGAGACTAGAAGAGTGCTTATCAGGGGCAAAGGGAGCTGCTCGATTGGTACAGAGTTTCATTTATGCCAGAGAGGCCCGTTCTAGAGTTCTGCTCTGGAACATCGTGCCCACAGTCAACGATACTGTACGGTGCCTTCAAATTTTGTTAAAAGGGCAGGTTACCCCCAAAAGAAAGAAAGAAAAAGCAAAAGGACACCAGGCTCCTTTTGGAGGCGATGCAGTCTCCGCCTTGACTATGGTGATGGCATCACATGTGACCGCATGGACAAAAGTAAAGGCTGCTTTTGTAGCTAGAGGTCAGTTCACGCTGGTCTCCTCCCTGATGCAATATTATCTTCCCAACTGAAGTGTGTTCTCATACCAACTAGTTTCTAGCTTTTTTTATTATTATTTTAATGTAAGTGGAGCTGGTATCGATTGGTTTCCAAACCCTCAAGGACTTCCTCTCTGGTCCTCTGTAGGATAAGTTTGCTGGCCCTGCCCTAGAACAATGCCGTCTTTTTGGTCATATTTTATGATAAACCAGTAGATCCACATAAGGGTCTAGGGCAGAGGAAGGGACGAGGAGGAGAGTGACTGTCCCTCAAGGTCGTGCCCCCGAAGATGTGCGTTTTTCTTTTGTCCTATCTCGTAAACCTGAACTTGGCCGAATGACCACACTTAGCTACCCAGTGGACCGGGGGTCTTGTCTGTGTCCTATGAGCTGTGAGCCCTGGTGCACGACTAAGAATCCCATCACTCTGTGCAGGTGAGACTCGCAACCCTCGGAACGAGAGCGAAGGCGATCCTCATTTTCATTCCAGGAAGAATCAGCCCAGCGCAAGGGCACCGATGCCTCCATGTTTGTGATGCTAAACAAATGTTTTTATTAAAAAGCGACAGTGATCCTTTTATAAGTCAGCACCCGGCGCTGCTTCCGGGAGCCCTGACATTTTATGATTGTACACAGTGTCGGCGACCAGTTATTCACTGCATTCTGATTACTTTCCAGTTATTCTGGGATTACATCTATGGGGCTTAAGCTGGTAAAATCCCCACATCGTTAAGAACACAATGAGAAAGCTGTTAAGAATGCATACACAGCAGCCAGCACAAGGCCAGCAGCCCTGACCCTGGCTTATGCACCATAAATGACTCTTTCATTTTCATTTGTTCAATGCCAATTGTTTTCATTATGAATCTACTATGGAATTTTAAAAAAACATTTTTGAAAACTAAATTAATAAGAAGTCAGATTTTACTATACTAATGCAAACTCCCTAAGCACCTCTGTGTATATTTTTTTATGCAACTCTCATATATCTCTGTTTTTATTCATAATTGCTTTCAGAGTATTGAAACCTGCTTAAAATCTGGACATAGGTGTGGTAAATGTTTCCCTCCACATCCCGCATGGTTCAGAGTTCAGGATCTGGAAGAGGAGCCGCACACAAATGAGAGAAGAGACAAGAGATAATTTGGAAATATTGGGGGACCAGGCGGGTAAGTCCAACTCAAGAGGAAGGACTTCCACTGGTGCTCAGGCCACGCCAACCTTTTATTGACTTGGGATACACCCATAGCCCTTAGGCAGGCAATTTTCCAGTAACAGGCAGACTAGCCCATCAGCAAGGATTTACATAATAGTAAATGGGGAAGTTGCTTCAGCTACCACTGTCTGGACTAACAATGGGTGCACAGCCCTGACCTTTGCAAGGGCTTCAAGGATCACCAGCCTTCCGGGTTCCTTGTCCACACCTCTCTGCTAGTGAAGACAATAGGCGGTCTCCCACAATATGTAATAGTATCATCAAGAAGTATTTATAGCTCATAGTGTCAGCCTCTTTGAGTTTGGGGCACAGACTGATTCCAAAAGAGATTGGTTAATAATTCCTCTTCTGCCAATTCCATTCCCACTGACACAACACCAGAACTTTCCACATTCCCATGACTAAGTTCTCATTATATCCATCCAAACCATCATTCAAGAGAGGGGGTGATACAATGACATTTTCAGACCAAGCCTGTGAGGACGTCTATAGAGATCTACGGTTGCACTTTTAAGGGTCCACCCAAAGCTATAAAGCCACGCCAGGAACTCGTCCGAATTCGTCTGTAACCCCCACGCGTTAGGATGAACCCCCCCTAACCCCCCTTGGTGTGGACCTACGTTGTTGTGTTTCCCCACCTTGGGAAGGTCCTTGCAAGGGAAGCTGCTGGGGCATCTGAATAATAAAAAAATCACACATTTTTAAACTCTGTGTATCTGCTTGTCTACAGAGGACCATAACTGGTCCAAGATTGGGACGTATATTACCAAGTTTGTGTCTCAATTAGCAAAAGAGGGAATTACCGGGGGGCACAGGTGGACGGTGCTCTGTCCAGTCTAGTTGCTCAGCAGGTGCTCCTCCTGCAGGCTCCCCCTCCCCCATCTCCACTCTCCCGAGGCAGGCAGGGTGCTCTGACTTCCCTGAGATGAGGTCCAAGCTCATTCTCACCCACAGCCATCGCTTCCTTTTGCTAACGTCTGACTATGGATATCAATGACAGGCCGGGGCATGACCGTCACCAAAGGGGGACACGCCCTCTCAGCACTAACTCAGCAACCTTTGATACCCACAATGTTCCAAGATAAAGGAGAAATGAACAGTATTAAGAACCATTACCCAATTTTTTTTAAGTAATTGCAAAATCTAACATCAAGAGAACAGTTCATGACAGTGGGATTCTAGGATTTATTTTTTTACAGAGGAAAAAAAAAAGGAGTAGTGTAAATTAGAAAATGGATATATTTTGAACATCCATGAAATTATTGGGCATTGTTTTTGAAATGTCTCAATAGACATTATATTTCTTAACACATTGACAGTAACTCTCCATTTCCAAGATGAGAAAAATGAGTTTCAGGAGCAGTAAGCAGCTCGCAACATTAACTTAGCTAATAAGTGGTAATCAGGATATAAAGATACTGACCAAGGAGAGGTGCCTGGTCCAGGGAGAGTCAGGGAGCGTAGAAGAAGTGTCCGCTGAGAGGCAGGAAGGTGTGTGAAGACAGGCCTGGCTGCTCACAGCTGGCCGAGCGGAGACGTGGTTCTAGGATGAGGATCACAGGACACACTGCACACTCCTAACCTTGACCTCTGCCCCCCTTCAAGGGGGAGGCAAAGCTGGAAGGGAGGCCTGACTGGGGACAGCCGTCAGGAAGGCCCGCCCCCTTGGCTGTCTCAGGCCCTGGGTCACTGCACAGTAGGTGGCTGATTTAGTTCTCATTAGACTGTGACAAGTGTGCACCCTGACTGAACTGGGGAATGGGCCTCGAGGTCAGGGCTGGAGGGTCTCCATTCATTAGAATCTTGACCTCAGAGTCAGAGGAAACTGGTCTGACATTCTCAGAGTCCACAGCCCCGTGCCAGACAGCCAGGCATCAGTCAAACAAGAAACTTCATCTGCGGGAAAAGTCCCTGACCTTTTCGCCTGCCTCAATGTTCATCATGTTGAAGACCGGAAAGAAGCATGTGGGGCGTCACCATTGTTCTGTGCGCCCACAATCAACTCCAGTGTGAGCCTGAGACACCACATGGGCCTTGGTTCCTGGTACCCACCTGGACGTCCCCATTAATGGCCACAGATCAACAAGTGACTCATCTAAGAATACCTGCTCTGTTGCCTCTGTCGCTCTCAATACCTACAAACCCATTTCTTATAAGATGTCACGTCGAGACAAGCCCAGGGTGGTTCCAATTCTGTCTTTGCTACTCTCTGTTGTGAGGCCCTGGAGAAAGCAGTTTACCTCGTGGAATCGAGGTCCTTTGTCGCCATATGATGACACTGACCATCTCACACACAGGGTGGTTTAGAAACCAGGAACGTACGGACCTGGACCCAGCAACACTGGGTCAACAGGAGCTTGGATGGCTGTGGCATCGCTGGGGCCCCTCTGTCCATAGACGCTCATCTGAGTCCCTTCAAGGGTCAGAAAGTCAGTCTGTGGATGCGGAAACCAAGGTGCAGAGCGGAAAACCCGCAGAGCCAACTGGCGAGAACCCATAGGACCGAGCCCGAAGCTCTTCCTGGCAGAGTCCATGGGCAGAAATACTGGCTGCTCCAGCCCAGCACCCAATCGATGCTCCGATTTTTTAACTTAAACATAAGCCATACAGTTAGAAGATAAAAGGTAAAGCTTGTGTCTTCTGTAGCTTTGAGAAAAGTCCTTGTATTGGGACATGAAACCTCACAGGTGTAGGTGGCACCTTAGAAACCCAATTGCCTGATGTTTGATGGATTTTCCTCCTCCCCTGGCATGTGGAGGCTGAGTTTTGGTTTTATAGCTGAAATGTGTCACGTGGATTAAGAAATTAAAAGCCTGTTCTTGAGAAATCTGTGGAGACGGGGAGGAACCGGCCAGAATGCCATCGCCCCGCCAGGTCTGCAGTCTTGAGAGCCTTGGTGTCAAGTTCGTACTCAATTGAGAAAGACTTTTCATCGCCATCCCGGCTTCTCTGCCCTTTGGCTTTATTTTTCTTCAGTTCTTGGGGGAAGAAAACATAAAAACTCCCCAAACCCCCCGAATCTTTATATCTTTTACCGCGGGTGCTAAACTGCCCTTTTCTTCTGTGTAGATGTGAAAAGATACGGGCTTCCCTCTGGTGATATTTGCTCTGTGGGAGAGAAGCTGGAATAACACTCCGGACGCAAATAGACTACCAATGAGCGCAGCCCTCTGGCACTCACTCTCCGGGTGTTGATTCACTCTGGGCATGAAAGGCTGCTGCTGGACCGAAGCAAGCCCAGGGCAGCACCGTCCACGGGAGCAGCGGGCAGGCCCTGGGACCCCTCACTGCCAAGGCCGCTTAGCAACGCGCCCGCCGTGAAGCTCTCCTCCAGCCTGTGAAAGCGGCTCCATTTCTCCGCGCACACTCCCTCCCATCCAAGCGGCAAGTTTGGAAAGAAAATGAATCATTACTGAATGCAGCAGATGCGATCAGCAGAGATATCATACTGCCGTGTGCTTGATTTCCAGAGTCCCTGACTAGCGGAGCCATATTGTCTGTGAAGCCACCGCATACCTGTGAGTCATTGCTATCTCTCCACAGGAGAAACTGAGAGTCGGGGACCCTCCAGGAGCTGCCCCAAGGCCCAGCCTTTGAACACTGGAGGCGGGGTTTAACCCTCAGTGTCTGACACCTGCTTAGATGATTACGCCTCACCAAAAGCTCAATATCTTGTAATGTATTACTCTTCTGCTGAGATTTGCCAAAGCCCATCCCTCGAGTTTACCACCTACATTAGCTGCTCACTGGAGGTTGATTGAGTGAGTGATAAATCTGAATTAAGGGTCAACTGACAAGTTCTTAGTTTTTCTACCCCTTGACAATGTCAACTCAATTGCATCTATATATATAAAAGGCTAAGTGACCATCCGACCGTCTGACCGGCTGGTACATATGACGCGCACTGACCACCAGGGGCAGATGCTCAATGCAGGAGCTGCCGAGCTGTGGTGATTTGGCAGCAGTGGTTCTCGGGTGACACACCCGGGAACCAGAGAGGAGGGAGCCCGATTCCTCGCCGGTCGCACAATTCCACCTCGGCCGTGGGTTATGTGTTGCTGGGGCACTGTCGGCCCTGAATCTGGCTTACTGCACACTTGGGTTTGCGTTCCACACCCTGTACAACAGCAACTTTGCAGAGTGCCTCTCGCACTCTGGACCCCTATCTATCTATATATATAAAAGGCTAAGTGACCGGCCATAAGTCCTACGCACACTGGTGGTTTAAAAATAAACATGGACTCATGCATGCATGATACATATAAAGCTCTTGCTGGTGCCAATCGCATGCATGTGTTTTGATCTGTCATTGTCGCTCGTGAATTTGGTTGACACTTCTATTATAGAGAAAGGGCGAATAGCAATATTAAAATATTTCTTCTGGTTAATTACCTTTTGATGTGCATGAATCCGTGCACCAGGCCCCTAGTATGACTATAAAACTGTACTTATCCCCTTATGTGTTTCCCAGGCAGCAGCAGAGCAAAATCTTTAAGCTCCTAGTAATACTAGTGTCTGGGTTAAAACTCAGTCTCTTTCCAAGAAAATTTAGTTCAGTTCACATACTACTGTGTTGAGCACTTTCCTTCATGCCTCCACTCTTCTTGTTATGGCCCCTGAGACCACATAAATGCCAGGGTTTTTATGTATTTACTAGAGGCCCGGTGCACGAAATTCATGCACTCGGTGGGAGCAGGGGGGTCCCCTCAGCCCAGCCTGCACCCTCTCACAGTCCAGGAGCCCTGCAATGGATCGCCCCAAAGAGGTAGGCCCTGCCCACTCGGCAGGGGCTCCATGATGGACCGTCCCCGCAGAGAGAGGCCCAGGCTACCTGCCGCAGCGCCACCACAGGGTAGCCTGGGCCTCCCTCTGTGGGGCAATTGTGGAGCCCCCTGATTGGTCGCCCTGCTGGCTGGTGGCCTGGGCCTCCCTCTGCAGGGTGATCATGGGACGGGGGCCGGGCCCTCCCGACCAATCGCATCACACCCACCTTGGCTGGCCTGGTGCCAGTGGGTGTCATAGCATGGTCATCCGGATGGTCTTTCCACTGTTCGGCTGTTCTATCGATTTGCATATTACACTTTTATTATTATAGATCACCAGGTGGCAGCGGGGAGGGCTGGCCATAGGCCTGGACCTACTACAGGATGAGATACAGAAGGACGCTTGCAGGTAATCAGGACTTTGGTTAAACCCGTTTTAAAGGACACGTTGGGGCTCAGGTGTGTGTAGGTGGGAATTGGGGGTGGCTGACACCAGTCACCAGAGTCCTCAAGGCTGACGTTTATCTAAGAAGCACCCTTGGTGCTATCGCCGGGTTCGATATGTGCCCAGGACTAAGTCCAGTGGCTTCAGGAGACAATACATGGAAACAGCCACTCAGAGCCGTCACACATGAAAAATGCAGAGAAAAACACTGGAATCATGTCAGGCTTTGAAACTTCTAATTACAGGTGAGTGGCCATTATGTTATTGGAACAGCCATTATAACTGAAAGGTACAATTTGAGATAATATATGTGAGGACATTAATACACCATCAGATTTTTACAGCAAGAGCATCACAATGCATCCAATTTCAAATTAAAGGTTACCTCCTGGATTTTTTCTCCATGAGTGGCCTCTGTTTTTAAGCAGAACATGCAGGTGAACTAATGGCATCATTTCTCAAAAAATAAATTTGCGATACTTTTCGGTTGGGCATTTTTCACTACCATTAAAAGTCTCCAAGTCTTTAACGTTTTAGGAAAATAACCAAAGGCAAAATTATCCATCGGTACATTCTCCACATGGCCGCCACCCCTAAATTACTTTTGGAACCGAAATAGAGCTGTGGCCTGGGAAATCCAGAGGGAGGCAGCATAGAAATTATCTTTATTTACACCTGGAATTTGCATTTAAATGGAAATGCGGTGGATGCTTCCGAGGGCACCCACCCTCAGAGTTCAGTAGCGTGAGGAAAGGCGAGGGACAGGGTACCCAGAGAATGCCGTCCTGGATGCTGCCACCTGGTCACTCGGGGTCGCACCTGATATCCCGGAGCCTCGGGCCCTCAGAATCCCATCTCCTGTGTGACTGTCGCGAGGATAGTGTTGATGGACAAAAGGCAGACAGAGGGGAGGCCCAGGAGGGGACACAGCCATCAGCCCAGAGCGCTGGGGGCAGAAGCGCCTTCCCCCGGGGACAGCTCCCTCCGGCCACACCCCCGGCCTCACAGATGGCAGGTGGTAGGGCACTTCCGCCGCCAAAACTACAGGAGCCAATTCGCCCAGATAAATCGATTATTCATTAACTGTTTTATTTCTGTGCAATCGATTGGTTCTGTTTCTGTGTAGGACTCTGACTAATACAAGGGCACATTAACCAGAACATAGAAATAGAACCAGGCCTCAGGGGTGGGACTAAGAAATCCTCCTCTTCCTCCCCGCCACCTCCTCTCACTCCCACTGCTCGCTCCTGCGTGACAGAATTCTTTCACTGGTGGGAATAATTAAATGGGGCTCAGTCCACTGATTTGTACATTTTTAACTGGGGCGCGGGCAGATAGTGACGGCATAAACAGCCATGCAGCCGTGCCCCTCACCAGTAAGCTCACTCTTTTTGAAACAAACACATTGAAACTGAGAAATGTTTGTTCTCAAAACTTTTAAGAGGGGGAGGCTGCGTTTTAGCCACAGTCGGATAAAAATAGTCTGTAGAAGGGGCCAACGTCGGGGGCCAGGCCTCTGGGACTCACGTACTCTCCGAACGTGGCCTTCCCTCCGCACGTGGCGTTCCATTTCCCAACACCGTTAACAGGCAATATGGCAACGCGACAGAAACACCCTCAGAGCCTGAGAGCTCCTAATGCACACATAACGGCGGCGCAAATTAGCTGGATTATTCATCCAGGTGCCGTGCCAAGCAGCACGATCCAGGCAGGAATTCCTTACAGGGTTAGTTCAATTTTCAAAAACGAGAACTGACAGTTCCAAGGCTTCCCCGGGAACACGCACCCCCGTCTGCCAGGCCGAGGCGACTGTGGGTCCGCGAACATCCCGGGCTCCCCCAACGTCTCTCACAGGAGGCCGAACAGCT
>NW_005871422.1:135830-137558 GCF_000147115.1 Myotis lucifugus | reverse complement strand
CAAGAGGCGCCCAAGTCCATGGACTCCAGAGTTAAGAATAAAACCGGAAAGCGGGATTCGTTTTCAACAAAATCAAATTCCTTGGTTTCCTACGTGAGACGAGGAGGCCCGGGAGCAGTGAGGGACTTACGCTGACCCGCCTTCCAATGGCCAGAGCAGCCGGGGCAGGTGTGAGCGGGGCCTTGTCTTCACCTGCACTCACCGCCCTCTGCTGGCTTCGGGTCTTCTTGGTAAAAAAACACACACTGTCTTGGGATAAAAGATGTCTGTAAAGGGAAAGTAGATTCTCTTTTTAAAAATATCACAGGGGAAGGCAGGGGAGGGTGGGGGGGTGGGAAGAGATCAACCAAAGACCTCGTGTGCATCTATGCATCACCCATGGACACAGACAATAGGGTGGCGGGGGGCAGGGGGGCTAGAAGAGGCCAATGGGAGGAAAAGGGGGACACGTGTAATACTTTCAACCATAAAGATTAAGACCAAAGGGGGAAAAAACAAAATATCACTGAAAGTTATTTGCAACTGGTGTTTTACGTGTTTCAAGAGAAGCATCCAACTAGAGCTTCGTTGGATGGGGTGTCACCACAGTGCCATGGGCTCAGTGCTCATCCTGTTGCCTTACAAGTGAGATTTAGGTGGTGTCTGCTTACATTTGAGCCTTGATACCCTCCCTCCCAGCCCTCCCCCTCAGACGGGCCCACAGGGCTCAGTACAGGTGCTCTGGAGGGGTGTCCGAATGGAACTGGGGTGTGATAGATGGTCTTTAAAGATGGCCTCCGACCATTTCGCCCCGACCTCCACACGGCTCCCCTCCCCCCGAAGCTGGGCGGATTCTGACTGACAGGTGCCACTTTAGGTCTCGTCCGTTAGGCCTGGCGGCTTTCCCTTTCACCCTCTTAGGTCCTGGTCTCCACCCTCCACGGAAGCTGGAGGGAGAGAGAGCTCTCAGGCAGCTCCAAGGTGGCGCACGGGCGAAGCCTTCCCAAAGCTCCAGGCTCAGGAACCTCCAGTGTGTCACGGAGGAGGAGCCCCAGCCCCGGCACAGCTGGGTTTGGCAAACTCACAGAGTCGTGGTCAGTAATGAGTTGCTGCTGTTTCCATCCACTTGGTTGGCCGTTGTTATGCAACAAGAGAGAACGGGAAAAGCTTCCGAGGTCCTGACGGCGCACACGGTTTGAACTTGGGGCTTTTGGTTCAGAGCAGAACGGTCAGGCCCCATGAAAGACAAAGCCCGAGGCCCCCCAGCTAAGCTGAGAGCGCTCCCAGACAGGGACGGCATGGCTGTCTCAGACAGAAATGCCCCCTCCCCCCCCCCATCCCCACTCAGGACAAAGACAGGGGAGCACCTCCAGGGAGAACGTGGAGGACGGAGGTGTCAGCCTTCGGTGCCTGTTGGATTCCAGCCGGGCGACGCTGCAGGCAACCAGATCAACGACCTGAGCTGGCCCCAGCTTCCAACCGTCACACACCAGGGAGCTCCTAGCACAGGTGCCCATGTCCAACTTGTGTGTCTTTGGGGGTTTGATCCCCAAGGAGTGTGAGAAAATGCCAGTGTACACGTGAGCATTGAGTACCCGAAAAATTCAGCCTGCCCCTCCCCACTCTCATTGCCTTTCGGCAGCCACCGGGCAGGCTGGAGAGGGCGTTGGGCTTGTCACACCGGGCGGTGGGGTCCCGAGTGTCCTGCAAGCCTCTGTGGCTGCTCATGCCCACCGCCCTCCGTGCCCG
>NW_005871422.1:95489-135703 GCF_000147115.1 Myotis lucifugus | reverse complement strand
ATGCCCACCACCATCCGTGCCCACTCATGCCCACCACCATCCGTGCCTACCCATGCCCACCACCATCCGTGCCCACCCATGCCCACCGCCATCCGTGCCCACTCATGCCCACCGCCATCCGTGCCCACTCATGCCCACCGCCATCCGTGCCTGCTCATGCCACTGCCATCTGTACCCAGCACGTAATCCACGCCGTGCTCGGGGACGTCTCCTCCGCACTGGTGTCCTTTTGCAGCTCGCTGCTTCCATAGGCTGCCTCTACAGGTTTCAGCGAGCGAGAGATGAAGCTGAAATGTGATCTGCATCAAGCTTAGTGTTCCATCCACAGCAGTTCGCAATGGGAACAGCTAGACGCCCGTAGCCCCCGTCGCCGGGAACTCTCGGCTACCCTACGTGGCCGCCTTTCCTGACCACTGAGCGGTGAACAGATGAACTCATCAGCAAAGGACAGCCCGGCGGGGCCGGCTCCATGGCTGAGTGTGGACCTCGGCCCGGACGTACAAGAGGAGGCCCATTGTCACTCACCGGAGAGCAGAGCGAGCACTGAGGCTGCTGCGAAGAACCGCCTCCGGGCAGGAGGACCGTGGGGGGGGACCCCTCAAATGTCCGCAGCGCAGCCTCGGTGCCGCCACGGTTCATCTTCAACGTTTTGCATGACGCCCCTAGGAGACCGCCCGGCCCTTCACCCAATACCATCTTTGGCAAGAAGGTTGTGTCAGGAAAAGAAAGTGCTCCGTGCTGGGACTTTTTAAAGGAATTTTTAAGCCTACAATTTGCTTTATAAAGAGACAACAATCGTGGGGGAAGAATATTTAGTGGTTGCAATGAACGAACACTTAAAGTCAAGAATTCTGTTTTTTCTAAAACCCTCTCTCTCCCATGGGGAGAGGAGTAGCCAGGGGTGCTCTGTGAGTGAGACCGCATCGGAGTCACAGCTTCAAGCACGTCCTGTCCCCTCTCCTGTGTGACCCATGCGCGGGGCCCGGGTTCTCATTTGTAATTTGGGGAAATTGCTCATGGCTCGCCTCCTGGTTTAAACTCAGGGCTGCACAAAGGAAAGGCGTGGTTTTACAGGGAGAAGTGACGGGTGTAAGTGACCTTCCCTCCCCCCGGCACAAACAGCACTGAAAAGTTCTATTTAAAGCACATGAGGTGAAAGGCGAAAGATGTATACGCTCTGAGGAGAAACCAGGGTATAGGAATTAAGCAAAATTTTTAAAAAGAAAGACTCATGGACACAGACCACAGCATGGTGACTGCTAGAGAGAAAGGGGTAGGGGGATAGAAGATGGTAAAGGGGGGCTAAATGGTGATGGAAGGAGACTTGACTTGGGGTGGTGAACACACAAGACAGTATAATCTTATTAACCAATGTCACCCCAACACATTCAATAAAAAATAACTTACAATTTTTGAAGGTGTGTTAGGATAAAGCACACACTGTGCGGGAATGTTCACGTGGCTGCCACGGAGGTGCCCACAGAGATGTTGCCGTCACAGAGTGCAGAGCTCAGAAGGTCAGGAAACCCCAGGCAGCGTGGCTCAGTGGCTGAGCATCGACCTATGAACCAGGAGGTCATCGGTTTGATTCCCAGTCAGGGCACAGGCCCCGGTTGCAGGCTCATTCCCAGTAGGGGGCGTGCAGGAGGCAGCTGAGCCATTCTTTCTCATCCATGTTTTTCTCTTCCTTCTCCCATCCTCTCTCTCAAAAATCAATAAAAACATCTTTTAAGGAAAGAAATAGCTGAGGACGCAGGCACTGGCTGGAGTGAAGGGTGTCACGTGAAGTCTTCCAGGGCAGTGGGAGCAGGTGGAGGAACTGTGGAGGGAGAGACGGGAGCGGTGCTGAGACCCCTCATCATCATTAAAAACAGAAAGCCCAGCATTTACATGCTCGGAGCTCCCCACGCTGTCAATTGCTTGGAACCAAGCGCAGTAAATGTGAAATAGAGCAATTAACATCCTCCGCCACCTGGCTAGAAGTTTTCCAAGTTCCTCATGCTTTTCAGCATTGCTCTTTACATCTTCCCACTCGAACAGAAATGTGGCTCCCACACCCTCATTGCGTATAAACAAATGGCGTGGCGCTCTTGTTTCTTGTTCCAACACGGGATGAGACGCCAGGCTACGCAGCCTTGAACGGGTCACTGTCAGCACCAGACAGGCCAATCGCAGGCCCTGAACTCCTGTCGATTCCGGAGGGGGGTGGGTTGCCTTGGGATTCAACATATTTCTTGTGTGATTAGGCACTACGATAGCCTTCCTCCATCATGACTCCCATCACTTCCTCCCCTGGAGCTGTCACTAGCCACCACCACCCTCCCCCAGGCTGGACACAGACAGGATGAAGGATTCGCCCACAGAGGAGGCACCCATTCTCTCCCCAGCAGCTTAGAGGAGATGACTTTCTAAGCACATAGGTAAAGCGTCAAGGCGAGAAGCACTATTATTTTTAGGATAATGCTGAGGACTATGCGAGCACAGGGAGCAGAGGTGAAGTGTCCCCAAGCAGGGGAGAGCGGAAACGAAATAGGAGGTGATAACAACGAGGCAGGACGATGAGAAAAAGCAGAGCCCATCCGCCGCCGGGCAGGAGAGCCTGCCTATGCAAAGAGCAGACACCGTTTACCCACTGCTGCCAGCTTTGCAACAGAATGGAGGCTAGTTACATTCTCCCGTTTCTTATGGATGCATTTTAGTGGCCATAATTACAGAAAGGGTAGCCCAGGAGAATGGAGACAGACTCTCAGCAGATTACTTCACATCCTAGTACTTGCTACTAAGATTATCTGTTATATGAATTAAAAAACTAAGGCTTGAACCTGGCCAGCGTGGCTTGGTGGTTGAGCATTGACCTAGGAACCAGGAGGTCGGGGTTCAATTCCCAGTCAGGCCACATGTCTGGGTTGTGGGCTCAATCCCCAGTAGAGGGTGTGCAGGAGGCAGTCAGTCAATGATTCTCTCATCATTGATGTTTCTATCTCTCTCTTCCTCTCCCTCTCCCATCCTCTCTCTGAAATCTATAAAAACATATCTACGAAAAAAAAAAAAACAACAACTAAGGCTTGAGGGTTTTAACTAACTTGATCTTGATTGCATGTTTCATGAGCGATTGTCACATGACATGACCATAGTTCTAACCCCCAACTTAGGAGATTCCGTTATTGCCTCCATAATAATAATCTCCCGAAATGTGTAAAACATCCAGACACGCTCTAGCATGGTTTTCTTGAAAGGTAAACACACAGTGACTCTTAAGATGCCTCTAAACCACACAAACAACTAATTTCTAAGTTCGATTTGTGTATCTACACCGAGATGCCATAGAAATAGTGATTTAAAATGACCTGAACGCAAATCAAGTGCCTTTCCCCAACTAATTAAGCAAGCGCTACCTGAAGTCACCTGAGAATAACCAGCAGCATTGTTCCAATCAGGAAGCGTAACCATGGCGACATGGTAATTAACTCTCGCAGTTCCTCACCCTCCGTGTTTATTCGAAAAAGGCAATTTGGTTGAATTACTTGTTTGCATAGTTTTTCGATCTGATTTTCTGTTGATATTAGCTTCTTACTCCAGTCAGATTCCTTTCCCCAAACACAGTATTTCAGATGTGAAATTCAGAAATAAGTCTTCTCTCCCAGGTCCCTGCTTTCCCACGACTCAGGCTGCCTGGCAGGTAACGTGGCTGAGCTCCGTCTTTTCACGTGGAAATATGGGGACGAAAACGCACCAGATAAAAGTGTGGCATTTCACCCGCAGTGTCTTCCTGCAGGCCGCGTGCTATGCTGGGACCTTTCTCTCTTCAACGGCCAGACCACGGGCATCCCTGGCTCCAAGGAAATGTTTTTATAATCACCTGAGCTGGGCCTCTAGGTGCGCCCCTGTGTGGGCTGTGTGCACAGTCTTGTTGCAGTTGGGCCTTGATTGCTGTTGGTGTCACTGGGAGGAGTTGACCTCCAGGCCAACTGGCTGTGAGGCCCAGCTGTGAAGCAAGGCAGGCTGGTACTGGTGCCAGGTCTTGGGATCTTATTGATCGGTTTGGGGCATGCTGTCACCAGCTGCAGCTTGTTTGAGAGATTTTAGGGAAGTCTGAAGCCTGAGCCAGGACAGGCCATCATATGGAACAGCTGCGGCAAACAGCTTGGGCGGGGCTGCAAATTGGATGGGGCGGGGTCTCAGGAATCCCCACTTGGAGCTACCAGCCCGCTCCAGGCTGATTGAGTCTCAGATATGGCTGCCGGTCAGCCCTGCGATAGGGGAGGTCCCAGCACAGGGACAGTGAGCCCTGCGGGCACCCCTGTCTGGAAGAAAGCCGCCCTGGAGTTCCTCCCCATCTGGTCTGGGACCCTGGTGCTGAAGCCTGGAAGAAGCGGGACCATGTAAGTTTGTGCCTGGGCCCTTTAAGAGGAAAACTGGGGTCTCCAGCAGCCTCGCTGTCACAATTCCCGCTGGTTTACAGCCGGTGGTTGTGGGGCCTTCTCTTCTAGCTCGGGGAGCCTGGGCTGGGGCTGGTGTGGGGCTGGGGCCCCTTGCTTCTCCCGGGCCTCTGCAAAGACATCTCCCTCCTGATTCAACAAGCGGCCCACGCGGGTGCCCGACCAGCCATGCGTGCCTCCGCGCCTCTCTCCCCCTCCCCCGCCTCAGTGCGCTTCCTCCTTTGCTTCTCCAGTGGTGGGACTTCCATTCAGCCAGCTTTCCGGCGGGTCTGGACGATGGTCGCTCTGGATTTGGGTTGTAGTTTGGATGTGGTTGCGGGAGGCGGCGAGTACAGGCCTTACCTGCGCCGCCAGCTTGCTTCGCCTTGGAGCACTTGGTGTGTTTTGAAAATGAACCCGTGGTCGGATGCGTCACTGACCAGTATGTCCTCCCTGCGTGGGATCCCTTGTCTTTCGGTGGTGGCTCCTTTTGCGGGGCAGAGCCTTTTATTCTGATGGGGTCCCGTGTGTTTGTTTTCTCCTGAGTTTCCTTTGCCCTCGGAGATGTATCGGCAACATTTCTGTTCTGTGTGTCTGAGCTTTTCTGCCCGCGTTTTCTTCCAAGATGACGTCAGAGCACAGCCCAGCCCGGCCCGGCTCTGGCTCTGAGTGGCTGTGAGTCCTGTGTATCCCCCTAAGCTCTCTCCTTCTGGACCCGCAGCTACTCCCTGAGCCGCTCGCCGCCCCGAGACCCCCGCTTTACACAGCGATAGACGCGCGCTCCTGAGGGCCCAGCCCAGCCGCGTCCCAGCCCCTCGGCTCAGCAGCGGCTCCGCTCCCGCCCCGCTCCCTGGCGGGTAGCATGGTCGCTGGATCGGAGCCTCTCTGAGCTCAGCCTCACATGGCAGCAGCCCACTCTCAGCTCCGGCT
The DNA here is from genome assembly GCF_000147115.1 of Myotis lucifugus. Taxonomy (NCBI): domain Eukaryota; kingdom Metazoa; phylum Chordata; class Mammalia; order Chiroptera; family Vespertilionidae; genus Myotis; species Myotis lucifugus. Next base: position 130,355 of record NW_005871422.1, on the reverse strand, counting down.
GAGCTCCCCGCTCCCGCACTCCCAGCGCTGCCTTCTCTGTGCCGCTGCCTCTGCTGCTTGGCGCTCTAGCCGCTCTGCCCAGCTGCTCTCCCCGGCAGACTTCTTCACACACACACCTCTGGTCAGTACCTCCTTTTACAAAGAAGGCTCCGTGCCAATAGTTAGATCAGTCACAGTGGCCACTGGAGGGCACAGTGCACGTGTGTCCTTGCACCCGCCTGGCACCTTGGCCTGAGCACGGGTCCCAGGCTCAGAGTCCTGGGGCATGCCGCCGAGGCTCATGCTCCGAGCGGCCTTGGCCATTCTGGTGTATTGATAAAAGGCCTCTGTGCTCCCAGTGGCCTCGACTCTCCGGGGACACTGGCGTGGTTCCCACACCCCACCCTTACACTGGAATGGCCTTCTTGGGGCGCTCTGGCCTGCTTGCCAGTGCCCTGGACCAGAGAGCCCCAGGCCAGCAGACTTTGTAAACCAAATTTATCGGTAGCAATGGCAGATTCAACTACTTCCCAGAACAGAAACCTCAGCTGTATTGTCCAGAGTAAGACCTCTTTGCAATTGGCAGACACCCTGGTAGGGTAACACCATTGACAGATGGTTACCAGGTTAAGCCATTGTGAGAATTGTTTTTGTACTCACCAAAGAATGGGTGGTGGCCCCAAGAAAGAGGAGGGTCTGTCCCAGCAATGTTCACAGGGGCTCAGCATATCTCCGGAGGCACATGGCCAAATCCATAACTGACCCGCAGCAGCCACAGGCCATTGAGTTGAGTTTGAACAATATGAATTTTCATACGTATGATTCCAGAGTCCAGTCGATCATCTGTTATCTCCAGCTGATAAAACCTTGCCAAACCTATTTTCTACTCAATTAAGTATTTACTGTTTCCAGTTTCCCAATGACCCACTGCATCGCCATCCCCTCCTCACAGTGTTTCCCTTTGTGCCTTCAAACATGGGGATCGCTGGCAATCTGAGGGAATTTGCTGAAAACTCAAAATAAATGGATTTCAGCTCCACAGCATTGTCATCAATCTCAGCCAGTAGAAAACCACACTCCAAGCCAAAGGGAGTTTCATAATTTTCAGAATGAAATCCATTTTTACAGGGAGCACCCAGACCCAGGTGCTGAGAATAATGCCATAAATGGGCTGAGCAAAGCACAGTGAAAAAAGGGCAATGAACTCAGATACGTTGTCCAGTCTCTCTTGAAACTCGGCCACCATTTCTGCGTGGAATGGCCAATGTGATGTCCTCCAAATGCAATAAGCATGTAGCACGTAGAACAGGAGGCTAGACATGGATTCTTATCTACAGCCAACACACACACAATGTACATACATTAATGTGTGTACCCACACGCATGCACGCACATACATGTGCCTGCACACATATGTGCATGCACACACCACTAGGGAGGGGGCAGCAGAACTAGACCCTCCCTTGCTTTTCCACAAGGCTGCTTATACAGTGCCCTCTGTTTCACAGTAGGCTGTCTTTTCTTGCTTAAAGAAGCTCAAATTAGTTTCTGTTACATTCAATCAAAAGCAACTTAAAATAATGCCGTTGACATTTTTAACATATTACAAGTATCTCTTTTAGTTTCTCCATGTTGGGGGTTTCAGGAGGGATTTTTCTCTGAATATCTGACCTATCATAATTGAACAGCAGGTTCCCTTTATTGAAAAGAAATTAATAAGATACATGAACACACACACACACACGCACACACACACACACACCACTCCTCAGTAGCATTCCAATTATTTGTAAGGAAATATCCCACAATATCTCTTCTGCAGATTTTTAGGGGAAAAGAAGTTGGTCCAAACAGAAATAAATTTAAAAAATAAGTAGTTTGAAAAAATTATCAGGTCCTGGATTTTGTGTATTTTGTTAATTTTTACGTGTAATTGGTCATTTTATTGTGTAATATAATAGTTATGCAAATTTAAATTTTCTTTGGGTTATTTTTTTATATTTAACCACCTTATAACAAACACAGTTTTATTTCTTCCTCCCCAATTTCTATGCTTTTTGTTTCCTTTTCTTGTCTTATTGCATTGGCTAGAGTTTCCAGGATGATGTTGAATAGGACTGGTGAGAAGGGACATCCCTAACTTGTTCTTGATCTTAGGGGGAAAGCATGTAATTCCTCACCATTAGGTCAGATGTTTGCTGAACATTTTTGTAGATGTTCTTTATTAAGTTCAGGAAATTTCTTTTTATTCCTAGTTTGCAGAGAACTTTTTATTCATAAATGGTAGTTTGATTCTGTTCATTTTTTCCTTCAGCAGTTAATATGATTACAGGATTTTTTATTTTTGATCTACTGATTTAATAAATTACAATAATTGATTTTCTAGTGTTAGACCAGCTTTGCATACCTGAAATAAGCCCCACAAGACCACGGTGTATATTTCTCAATATACATTTTTTATTCAATTTGCTATTATTTCAATGGGGATTTTTATATCTATATTTATGAGAGATATTGGTCTGTAGTTTTCCTTTCCTGTAATGTCTTTGTCTAGTTTTGATAGTAACATAATGCTGGCCTCAGAATGAGTTAGGAACTGTTCCTCTGCTTCTACTTTCTTTATAGAATGTGTAGCATTTCTCCCTTAAAAGATTGGTAGGCTTCACCAATGAAAATATTTGAGCCTTGAGCTTCCTGTTTGGAAAGATAATTAATTTTTGATTCAGTTTATTTAATAAATATAAGCCTATTCAGATGTTAATTTGTTTTTCCTCTTAGTTACCATGGATAGAGTTTTATCAGATACATTGATCTTTTCAAAGAACCAGCTTTGGTTACATTGATTTTCTCTACTGTGTTCCTATTTTCAATTTCATTGATTTCTGCTCTAATTTTTTTCTTGTTTACTTCAGATTTAATTTGCTTTCCCTTTTTTAGTTTCCTAAGCTGGAAGCTTAGATTACTGATTTTAGATTTTTTTTATAACATGTTCAACCCTGTAAATTTCCCTCGAAGGACCACTTTCACTGCATATACATCTCACAGATTTTGATAAGTTGCATTTCTGTTTCCATTTAGTTCAGAATATTTTTAACTTCCCTTGAAACTTCTTCTTTGATCCAGGTGTTATTTAGAAGGGGGCTTTTTTAATCTCCCCAAATGTAGGGGTTTCCCCCCATGTGTTGTGATTAATTTCCAGGTTAATACTGTTGAGGCCTGAAAGCACACTTTACATGATCTCTATTTTGGCAAAATCCCAATAGGTTAGGTTGTGGTAAAATAGTTTCCCATGAGAGCAGAGCACAGAACGTCGGGTGGATTCTAGAATGATTGCTTTTCCCCTCCCCCTGCCTGAAACTCAGTCATTTTCTCCTGGTCGTCACTGTGACAACCTGTATGAAGCCTGTAAACCCAAGAAAGTGGAGAGCCAGCCCCTAAGCCTGGGCGACTCTGGGGTCTTTAGTGCTCAACCTAGTCCACACCGATCCTCCAGCAATTCATGGGTTGCAATCTACAGTGTCCCTGCAGCTCCCGGCTCTGGCTGGGGCGCTGCACCGGGACATCCTCCCGTTCTCAAGGCAGCAGTTTTCTGTGAGACCTCAACTCTCCAGTGGATCTAAAATGAGAAGTTAATTTTCACTTTGCTCAGCTTCTGTCTTGTTGTGAAGATGGGAGTGACGGCCCGGCTGGTGTGGCTCAGTGGTTGAGCGTCAATCTATGAGCTGGGAGGTCACAGTTGGATTCCCAGTCAGGGCACATGCCCAGGTTGCAGGCTCAATCCCCAGTGTGAGGTGTGCAGGAGGCAGCTGGTCAGTGATCTCTCTCATCATTGATATCTCTCTCTCTCTCCCCCCCCCTTCCTCTCTGAAATCAATAAAAATATATTTTTTAAAAAGATGGGAGTGTCCAAGCGCCTTCCATGTAGGACCAAAGCCCAGAAGTTCCATGATTTCGATTAGACGCTAGAGCCATGGTTCTAGCACCCAGAGGTATCTTCCTGAGTTAGTCCAGATCTCTTCTGATCGTCTTTCCATTGTATTGACGCTAACATGAGGTGAGGTCGTTGCCCCAGCCTTAAACCAGTTCTGCTGATTTCTAAGCCGGGTCTCCTTCTTGTTCCGTGCACTCAGCTCTGATGACAACACAGCGTTAACTCTTAGAGACCGACCATTGCGCTGAGACGTGGGGCCGAGGACAGTGCCAGAGGAGTAAGTGACTTATTTCCAGTCACCAGCTCACACCACGAGTCCTGTCGGCCCCAGCGGAGTGTCTGGCATAGGCAGATGAGAATGAGGCTCGCAACCTGTTGTAATAACGTAAGGAGTTCCTTCACAGAGTTAGAACGGGCCACGGGTCAGGAAGCCAATAAGGCGGGCGGTCATTTTCTCCTCCTACATCCCAACTCGGCGGTGATCACAGAGGCCAGTTCCCAGAGGGGAGAACAGTTCTCTCCCAGGGACACTCCGTGCCCTGCGCTCCGGACCACAGAGGCAGGGAACAGCTGCTCGTAACCTAAATAAATGAAAAAACAAATGGCAAAATGTGTGCAGCCACCCCGAACGGTATGGAGACTAGCCCGATAGCAGAGCATTCGAGTCCAGAGACTGCGGCGGGAGGCCAGCGCCCCTGTCTGCAGCAACTGCAGGTCGAAGGCAACATGAGGGAGGGGGCAGGGACCTAACCAGCCGTCAGTGTTCACGCCCGCTGTGTACCCCAGGGACCTGTGAGCGGTGTTACTGGAAGGGAAAGGCATTGCTAGTGTCCTCAGTGTGGGGAGTTGAGGGAGAATCAATTGCATTAACCCTGAAGCTGGCACAGGCCTGGGATCCTTGCTCACGCTGCAGCCAGGGGCCTTATGCTGGGGTCTGTGCGTAACGTTGAGTGCCCGGAAGTGTGGGGTCAGCATTTTGCATGTTTATGTGTTTATACCAGAGCCATGGCTCTCGTCAGCTGCTGGGATGAGTATGAGGGTAAAAGAACAGGATAGCCCTAGCCTGTTTGTCTCAGTGGATAGACCGTCAGCCTGCAAACTGAAGGGTCCTGGGTTCAATTCCCGGTCAGGGCACATGCCCGGGTTGTGGGCTTGATCCCCAGTAGTAGGCGTGCTGGAGGCAGCCGATCCATGATTCTCTCTCATCCTTGATGCTTCTATCTCTCTCTCCCTCTCCTTTCCTCTCTGAAATCAATATAAACATATTTGTTAAAAGAACAGGACGGCAGGCGAAGCAGGGACGTGCCCCCAAAACATGTCCTGCACCTGCAGAAGGGCCCCTACTGCCAGTGCGTAGACCTCAGATCCCAGAGTGTTTCCTCTGAGAAAAGGGAGACGGACAGACCGACTGCCATGCTGAGCAGCAGGGGCCTGACCCCTGCCCGCCCGCAGCCTGACCTCGGGAGGAGGGACACAGACCCGTCATGAGCAGGGGCCGGCTTTTGGGTGGAAGTCTGTCTGAGATCCATTATGTGTTTCCATTTATACAACAGATGATTAAACCCTCCATTTTTATTTTGACACAAAGTATCTATTTAACATATTAAATTGTCATCAGCTGATGAGTAATCATTGTCTTTAAACAGCTGCGTCGCAGAAAAAAATAGAAAAAAATCAGAACCTATAGTATTTTCGTTCTTACGGTAGCTGGTTCGGGGACTCCTCCGCGGAGCCCAACTCTGCGGCATTTTCAGTGACATTTCACGGAGGCTGGTTCCTCCCACATGGCTCCTCACACTCCCTCTTCCTTCACCTTTACGTGCGAGGGCATGCAAAAAGGCCAACATCTCTTGACTTGCTTCACTTAGGAAAGGGTAAGACTGCACAGGGAAGCAGCTGTAAGAGTCCGCATGCAGCCCCAGGCGCCAGGAGAGGGGCGGGCGGAGTCAGGAGGGCGGGGTGATCCCAGCGGGAGGCCTAGCAGCATCCTCACCCAGGGCGGCCCAACGCTGGCTCACTAATTGGACATTTACCTCCCAGAACCCTGACAGGGTCGCTCACCTGCAGGTCTCAGACCCTTGAACCCTTCCACGGATCCCATGGCGTAAAGCCTGTGAGATTCTGTTAATTAGTGTTAATTGATTCCACAAGATGTGCTCTTACTGCCTCCACTTACAGGAGGCCCTTCCTTCTCACGGTGAGGAGCGTTCTGTGCACGTGGTAGGTAGCAAAAAGAATAAATAAATAAAGCCTGAATGAATTCAGGAGAAGGGCGCATGATTTACCAGAAAGCCCAGTGCCCATGGGCTTTTGTCTGTCGCTCGGCCTGAATTTCAGTCTGTTTGGGGGACAGTTTCTGCGCGCAGCCAAGGGAACGTTGCCAGGCGAAGCCAGGGCCTGTTCCTGAAAGGGGGGAGGGAACATTGGAAATGAATAGAATTCGAATAAATGCTACAGAGAAAATTAATGTGGAGACCACTTCCTGTAGCTACACATTTAAAGAAGCTGAAAGCTCATTAGGGATCTGAACACTTGGCCAAAGAATTAAAATCCAGACCAATTTCTTTCTCTGGAATCTATATGCCGCTGGGGGCATCTCTGACGTGGGAAACGATCAATACTCATGAGGACTTTGCCTTAGTGATTTGGGGCAGTTTCTGGGCAGAGTGTTGTAAGGCGGCTTTGTGACCATATGTGTTTCATGAGGGGCAATTATGCAAACGGTGGCAGGGTGTACTATGTAACACACACATAATACACACAAATATACTGCACAATACACAGAATACATAAAACACAGTCCTACACACATGTGTAATACACCTATGTAACACACACATAATACAAACATATATACTGCACAATACACATAATACATAAAACACACAGTCCCACACACATATGCAATACACCTATATAACACACATATAATACATACATATATAGTGCACAATACACACAATACATAATACATACAGTCCCACACATATGTGTAATGCACCTATATAACACACACACATAATACACATATATACTTCACAATGCACACAATACATAATATGCACAGTCCCACACACACGTGTAATACACCTATATAACACACACATAATACATACATATATACTGTACAATACACACAATACATAATACACACAGTCCCACACACATGTGCTAGTGTCTGTAGGTTCAGACCTAGTGAAGTCGCTTACAGGAATGCTTCCTATAGAGGTGATTAGAGAAGCGTGCATAGGAGAAAGAGAGAAAAGTTTCCCGGAGCTCGGCTGTAATTGTAACTGGGACCTGCTCTCCACCAGCGTAAGTAAATGATGGAAGTAAATTACGGCACATCCCCCAAAAGAAAAACCTTCATCCATCAGTGATGGTGACGCAGACTTATTTATCCGCATGGACGCATCCAGAAGATTTAGTTGAGAGGGGAAACATGATTAAAAATCATCGCCTATAATAATATAGTGCTCTAGATGTTGAGGGAGAAAATATCTCAGAAGAACTTTATTAAAATGTCAATATCTGGATGGAAATTGTTTTGACTTCTAATATTTAATGTTTTAACTTTTTATTTATAATCCTAAGCAAAAACAATAAATCTGATTTTATTTTAGAGAGGAAAACCCCACATACAAGAGTAGGCAGAGCTCAAAATAGCCAAACACTGGAAAATAAGGTGCAACAGGAGGTTTGCAAAGCTGCCCAGGCTGGGGACCTGCGGTCCAAGGCCCCCAGACCTGGCGGGCAGGCACCACGTGACCTTCCATCCCTCGTGCTGAAAAGTCAGCTGGTTCATAACCTCGGAGCTGTTGGAGTTGCGGGCAAGGCCTGCAGCTCAGCAGCACTCTGCATGTTGCCTGTGCCAGCGATGTCCCCAGGCCCTGCGGACACCGCCCTGTTCCCATGCAGACAGCCTCACCACTGAATCAAAGCCCTGGGTGTTGGTAAGACCCTCCAGGAGAGATGCAGAGCAGGCACAGGTCGCATTCCTGCGCTCTCAGAAAACACTGAAATAAGAGGAAAATGCTAAGGCTGCTGGAAGCGAAGGACATGAGACAGGAAAGCATCCTATATAATGAAAGGGTAATATACAAATTGATCCTAACAGCACAACGACTAGGAATGACTGGTCACTATGACACACACTGACCACGAGGGGGCAGATGCTCAATGCAGGAGCTGCCCCCTGGTGGTCAGTGTGCTCCCACCAGGGGAACTCTGCTCAGCCACAAGCCAGGCTGATGCCTGCCAACACAGTGGTGATGGCAGGAGCCTCTCCCGCCTCCTCAGCAGCACTAAGGATGTCCGACTGCAGCTTAGGCCTGCTCCCCGCTGGCAAGTGGATATCCCCCGAGGGCTCCCGGGCTGCCAGAGGAATGTCTGACTGCCAGCTTAGGCCCGATCCCCCGGGGAGTGAGCCTAAGCCAGCAGGTGGACATCCCCCGAGGGGGTCCCAGACTGCGAGAAGGCACAGGCCAGGCTGAGGGCCCCCCCTCCCTGAGTGCACAAATTTTTGTGCACCGGGCCTCTAGTAAGAAGCATAAGGCATTTCCCAGGCATAGGGTGCAGGTGGTGGGAAGGACGGAAGGAGAGAACAGCTTTCCAGAAGGAAATGAGACTCTGCAGAACCCAATAAAACAGCCGCTGGTATGACACCGGACCCACAAGTGAGCGTCTCGGAAGTGAAGGGCGGGATGTAAACCGACCAAAAGTGCGTGGCCGGAAGTGAACGGGCCGGAAACACAGCTGCACTCGGAACAAACTAGCAAGCACATTAGCAATCTATGAGCAGGTGTCCCTGAAACATTACAAGGAAAACCTCCTAAAAATAAGTAAAAGAAGGATGGGCCTCTCAGAGGAAAGGTGAACAGAGGAAATATGTGCACACGTGCATTCCAGTGGCCGATACATAGACCTAAAAGTTTCAGCATCTACTAGCAATGATTATACTTTTTTTTACATCCGTGGAAATGCTTCCAACCATTACATTGAAAGTTATCCTCAGTGTCGTGGGGCACAGTGAGATGGGCACTCCCACGGTCTCTCCCTGAACGTGTACTTAGTGCGAACTGCCTGGCAGGCAATTAGGCCGCGGAGGAGACAGCCTCGGAAACACAGCACACGTTTTTGGTGGAGTTTTATTTCCAGCGATTTGTCCCAAGGAATCAATCACAGATGTTTAAAAAGATGCATGTGCAATGCTGTTCACTGCAGCAATATTTATAATCGTGAAGAATTGGAAACAATCTAAATAGCTGCCAATAAGAAATTGGTTTTTAAAATATGGAACATATAAACTAGGATGAAATTCAAGAGAATGATTAGCAGTCATGTGCAAGACTACCCAATGAAATAGGGACAAATGGGCTCCACATAATTTACAGTGCGACCTAAATTTGGTTAAAATGTGTGCAAATGTAAGGCGACTATTTATATGTATAAAGTATATGCAAGGGGTAGGGCTGCCATCGAATATAACAGCGTGTTGCTCGGTTCACAACTCTGAAAGTGGAGAGCCAAGTGGAAGGCCTCCCCTGCCAAATGTTAAGATGTATTACAAAGCCTCGGGAAACACAGATATTTATTGGCCCGTAAGAACAGTCCGTAGGCCAATGGATCCAGGGGGAGATGCCAGATGTAGGATGCTTTGTATACAAAAATTTATTATCTTATAAAAAGCCACCAAAATTAGATTAAAAAAATATGGCTCGCCATAACCAGTTTGGCTCAGTGGATAGAGCGTCGGCCTGTGGACTGAAGGGTCCTGGGTTCGATTCCGGTCAAGGGCGTGTACCTTGGTTGCGGGCACATCCCCAGTGGGGAGTGTGCAGGAGGCAGCTGATTGATGTTTCTCTCTCATTGCTGTTTCTAACTCTCTATCCTTCTTCCTTCCTCTCTGTAAAAAAAATCAATAAAATATATTTTTTAAAAAAAATATGGATGATTTGAGATAATGTTCAGAAAACTGGTTGATTGAATGGAGAAAAATCAAAATTATTTTATAAAAGTGGACTCTAGCTAGATTAAAGATTTAAATACAAAATTAAAAATTTTAAGGTAATAAAAAATATTGTAGAAGAAACTTTTCCTGATATAGAGAGGAGCAAGACTTTTTGCTGTCATTAATCCTCCCCCGAGGATATTTTTCCATTAGTTTTTAGAGAGAGTGGAAGGGAGGTGGAGAGACAGATAGAAACATTGATGTGAGAGAGACACAGTATATATTGTAAGTTATAAAATCTAACTTTTTATAACATTTTATAGAATGTGTTAGAATATCTAATATTGTAAACTAGTTTACAGAGGATTGCTAAAGATAAAATTTGTTTCTGGAATAAAGAATATAAAATTCCAGCAAGAATGGTTAAGCAAAAGCTGTCAGCACAGATGAACAATATTAGGAAAAGGCTATCTGTGCTGTGGTCGTCAACATATGAGGATATTATTGTGAAGAAAGAGTGCTTGCAGCAGGTCTGCTTGTCTCCGTTCTTGCTTCTCTTCGTGGGAACCTGGAAGCGTGGCATGGTCCCTTGGCCAAACCGTGAGAACTAGTTCCTGGCATCAGTGTCAAGGACACTGCTCTCAGGCTGTCCCAGGCTGGCGGTATCATGTAAGTCATTAGAAGGGTCCACAAAGAGCACCTGGCTGACTGTCAACACTATAGCTGCTCACATTGCTTCTCTTCAATTTAATAAGAAATGTGGACCCTAAGACTCAGGTGGGCTTTCCTGGGTGGGTCATCCCACACTGTCTTTGAGGTTTGCAACCCCAGCAGGGAGAAGCCACTAAAAAGCCTGCACCTGACCGTCTAGCCTTGGCTAACATGTATGTTGTCCTGCCATTCTGATGCGGTATCCTCTGATGCAATACATCCTATTTGTGATGCTAACTTTATGTTCAGGGGGTGTGAGTCCTTCCAGTGAATCACTAAACGAGTGGGTGATCCTGGGGCCCCTGAAATAATAACACACAATTTTATGGGAATAAATATGAAAACTTTGAGAAATGGTTTCTTAGACCGTATAGCTTAGAAAAACTGACTCACAAAAAAATAGAAAACCAAAAAAGTCCTGTAACTATTAAATAATTTGAATCTGTAACTATTTCAACAATGAAACACCAACCCAGATGATTTTACCAAAGCTTCAAGGAAAAGATAAATTTAGAGACTAGAAAAGTGGGATCATCTCAAATTATTTTATGTCTTATGAAATAAAGCATATGGATGACCTGCCAGCCAGACTTAGGTTTAATTTCCAAATCTACCCAGTGATAGGTTTGGAATCTGGAGTAATTTGCTTAACCCTTAATAGTTTTCTCATCACCCAGTCAACAAATATTTATTTGGCACCACTATGTGCCAGGTACACTTCTAGGTAGTGGGGATACATGTGGAACAGTCCAGATGAAGCCTTTATCTTCATGGAATTGAAACTGGACATGAAAGGGTCAGAGTCAAATAAGTAGAAATGAGGTTGAATTGTTGTGGTGTGTTTATTAATCAGATAACTGGCAATCTGGGGGAGTGGCAGGTGTAATACCTGAAAAGACTGCCCTAACATTTCATTTCAAAAAAGTCCTTTTTAAAAATATATATATTTTTTTATTGATTTCAGAGAGGAAGGGAGAGAGAGCTAGAAACATCAATGATGAGAGAGAATCATTGATTGGCTGCCTCCTGCACGCCATATACTGGGGATTGAGCCCACAACCTGGGCATGTGCCCCGACCAGGAATCGAACTGGTTGAGGCTCAACCACTAAGCCAGCCATGGGCAAACTACGGCCCACGGGCCGGATCCGGCCCGTTTGAAATGAATAAAACTAAAAAAAAAAAAGACCGTACCCTTTTATGTAATGATGTTTACTTTGAATTTATATTAGTTCACACAAACACTCCATCCATGCTTTTGTTGTGGCCCTCTGGTCCAGTTTAAGAACCCATTGTGGCCCTCGAGTCAAAAAGTTTGCCCACCCCTGCACTAAGCTATGCCCACCGGGCTCAAAAAAGTTCTATATAGCGTTAGTGGGTGGGGAAAAAAATGTAAAGTTAGTGAGGCCCCAGGGTCTGCCTTCTATCATTGTCCTCGCGAAAATTAGCCCCGGAAAAGTTTAGCCCAGAAGGCTGCCTCCCTTCAGATAGGTTTGGTCCTTGACCTGCATTTAACATGTATTTTCTTTTGAGTGATAGTCTCATCTGGGCTCCAGGGCTGCCTTATCTCCTGGGCCTGTTCTTCCTCTTGCAATACATCCTCCAGTTTTCCAGGGTCTGTAAGAAAGTCCCTTCTGTATAGTGAGTGGCTATAAACAGCCTACTGTGTGTTCCCATATGTCTACGGTGCCTTATCAAGGTGCTCAGTAAATAGCTCTGAGATGAATCGACAAGTTAATGGATGGGTGATTGAATGAATGAGCACTAATCTTGTGCCATACTCAGCAATACAGACTTTCGTGGACTAATGATTTGGGAATGGTCCCTACCGTACCTTCTCAGCCCATTGACAGGTTGAAGAAGCAAAGCATGCCTGGCCGGCGTGGTTCAGTGGTTAAGCGTCAACCTATGAACCCGGAGGTCATGGTTCGATTCCCGGTCAGGGCACACGCCCGGGTTTCAAGCTCGATCCCCAATGTGGGGCTTTCAGGAGGCAGCCGATCAATGATTCTCTCTCATCATTGACATTTCTTTCTCTCTCCCTTCCTCTCTGAAATCAATAAAAATAAATTTTTAAAAAGAAGCAAAGCAGGTGATCTCAGGTCAGTATGACTCAACTAGTAAGCTACTGGGGACCAATTAGGATGCTGCAGGGTCTTAAATATAGTGAGGGCAGGACCAGGGGAAGTTTGGGTATTAAATCCACGGGAAGTGCATGCTATCCTCCACACTGTTGTTAGAACACGCAGGTAAATCCTTCCTTCCTAAAAAAGTACCCTGTGTCCCTCGAGCCCATCATAGAAGTCCCACACCACCTGCAGGATGGGGTCAAGGCCGCTGTGATCTGTTCCAGCCCAGGTGGGCGGGCATGACTGTACTAAACACTCAAGATCCCGTGTCCTGCTCTTAGATGCCCATAAATGTCCTGGCCGATGCTCTGAAGAGTATTAACAATGCCGAAAAGAGAGGCAAACACCAGGTTCTTATTAGATCGTGCTCCAAAGTCATCGTCCGGTTTCTAACTGTGATGAGGAAGCATGGTGACATTGGTGACGTTGAAATAACTGATGACCACAGAGCTGAGGAAATTGTTGTGAACTTCACAGGCAGTTTGAACAAGCATGGAGTAATCTGCCCCAGATTTGATGTGCAACTCAAAGGTCTAGAAAAATGGCAGGACAACCTGCTTCCAATCCGTCAGTTTGGTTTCATTGTCCTGACAATCTCATCGGGCATCATGGACCATGAAGAAGCAAAATGAAAACACGCAGGAGAGAAAATCCTGGGATTCTTTCTCTAGGGATATATTACATACTTACAAACAAAATGCCTCACCCAGCCAGCATGGCTCAGTGGTTGAGTGTCATCCTATGAACCAGGAGGTCAGGGTTTGATTCCCGGTCAGGGCACATGCCCGGGTTGCGGATTTGATCCCCAGTAGGGGGCGTGCAGGAGGCAGCCAATCAATGATTCTCTCTCATCATTAATGTTTTTACCTCTCTCTCCCTCTCCCTTCCTCTCTAAAATCAATAAAAATATTTTTAAATGCCTCAATGGAAAACGAGAGAGAAAGAAGAAAGAAAGAAAGAAAGAAAGAAAGAAAGAAAAAAAAGAAGAGAAAAGAATAGAAAGAAAGAAGGAAGGAAGGAAGGAAGGAAGGAAGGAAGGAAGGAAGGAAGGAAGGAAGAAAGGAAGGAAGAAAGGAAGGAAGAAAGGAAGGAAGAAAGATGAAGATCCAGTGTCTTCACATTTGCCTTCAAACTAAGGAGTTAACTCGGGGCCCAAAGAGCTAAGCCAGGGGGTGAGGTGTGTTCGTGCCCAGAAGGTCTGGTTATAAAGGAATTAGTTGTCACTCATGGAGACAAGCAATATATATGAAAAGTACATCTATGGGTAGTACAATATATAATACATATGGGATATGTGTGTGTAACCATACATGTATGTATAATACATAGTTTAAAAACCAAGATCCATGATGAACATGCTCACGATGCCGTGTTTATTTCCATGTCCAAGACTAGCCAGTCCTTTGGACATTATCGGGAGACCTAATAGGTGCTGTTTTTAAAAGAAGCTGAAAATAGGAAAATCTGATCTGACCACACTATGATCTAATTCTTTCCCAGGAAAAAAGTCCTATTGATTTTGGTCTGTGCAATAAACTGAACAATCCTAATGTGTAGTTAACAGTGAAAGCACTGGCGAAGTGGACTGCAGAAGTCCGGTAAGTTTGATCCATTTCAAACCAAGAGCCGAGCAATGAGGAGACAGGAGGGAAGTCAGGGCTGGGCCTCCTCCCTGAGAGACCAACCACCCAAGGGAGGCTCCTACTTTTTAGGGTTGAACTTATAAGTCACGATAAAAGCATTTTTTTAAAAATGCAAACATTTCTGTTGTTGTCTGCCATAACCTCTGATTTTGACTAAAGATGGCAATAGTGACTACATCAGGAAATAAGGAATGAGAGGGCCAGGGAGGTGGTCTGGGGAAAAATATAGAGAAGTAGAGAGAGGAGAGAGGAGAGAGAAGCTCTCAGACAGAAGAGCTGCCTTTTTTCAGTCTCAAAAAAATACTGGCAAGTCATTCCCAGGAAATAGAGATGATGGTGACTCCGTCAAGGCAAAGATTTTGAACAGCACGATGTCACTTTGTAGTTGAAAGCAGCTCCGTGTGGTGCTGGTTTTTAAGGGGAAATACATTTATTTTTATCTTTAAGATGGACTTTAATTCTCCCCATTAATGGATGTGACAGTTGTGGATAATTCATGAGCTACGGGTGTCCAACTGCAAAATGCAAGTGAGCAAAACAGGGCTTATCGGTTCTTTTCCAGAAAAGATAGAAGTTCATCTCCCTTCTCCCTCCTGAGCTCCGCTGTCTTTGTGAAATATCTCTGGCTCCATCTTCAGAGAAGCAGTGTGTGTGCAGCTTTGAGAGAGACCCTGTGAAAGCCCAGGCCGGGTGATGAAAGCCATTCAGCATGGCGCCCCCTGCCGCTTCCACCCAATTCCGATGCAAGAGATTGGTTTGCTGCCTGCCTCTGGCTCTCTGAGATTATTCTTGTGAGTTGAAACTACACTTACCCCCAGGATAGGTGCGCGGGGTACCTGCAAAGGAATGGGGAGGAGGGGGTATTGCTGGGCAGGGGGCCTGCCTTGGGCGATGGCGTGTTTGAGAGGGAAAATCGCCAGGCCACTGAGGTGGGTGGGCAGCCAGCTCAGAGTGCCTGTGGATGGTGATGCATCAGCTCAGAGCTCGCGCGTCCAGGCACCCACTCCACCTGGGAACTAGAAAGCTCTTCTCTAACATTCCCACCCCCTTTGGGCAGAGGCCACGGTGGCCAGCGGGGAGCGCAGATGAGCCGGGGAGAGCCGCTGTCCCTTCCATGGGACAGGTGGGCCGAGAGCCGGCCAGTGCTGATGGCATCCACAGGAGTCAGGCATCTTCATACAGGGTGGTACGTTCAAGGTCAGAGGACAAGAGAGAAGACTAGTAGACATCTAGGGCCGTGGTCAGCAAACTGGCTCACGAGCCATATGCGGCTCTTTGGCCCCTTGAGTGTGGCTCTTCCTAAGCCTTAGGAGTACCCTAATTAAGTTAATAACAATGTACCTACCTATATCGTTTAAGTTTAAAAAATTTGGCTCTCAAGAGAAATTTCAATCGTTGTCCTGTTGATATTTGGCTCTGTTAACTAATGAGTTTGCCGACCACTGATCTAGGGTATTTTTTCCTCTCGTGAGGCCGACATAGAAATGGATTAAAACCGTTGAGCTCACAATTATGAGGATACCTTGGCGTTCCGTGGGGCCTCAGATAACAGAGGAACTTTTATGGGATACCCTTAAAAAGCCATCTCAGCACTGCCTGTGTGGCTCAGTGGCTGAGCATCGACCTATGAACCAGGAGGTCATGGTTCGATCCCGGTCAAGGGCACATGCCCGGGTTGCGGGCTTGATCCCCAGTAGAGGGCGTGTAGGAGGCAGCTGATCAATGATTCTCTCTCATCATTGATTTTTTTTTTCTCTCTCTCTCCCTCTCCCTTCCTCTGAAATCAATAAAAATAAAATAAATGTAAAAAGCCATCCCACTGTGATTCACCAGTCACAGGCGGTAATGACAGCGCCTGGACGCCTTACTATTTACAATCATCACAGTGTAAATCCAAGAGAGTCAATACCGACATGAACTATGCTTATCAAAGCTAATTAAAGCTGCTTGAGTTTTCGGGGTGGGCCCAGGGAGGTCACGGGACACATTCCGCATTAGCAGGACATTCACGGGTTCTCCATTGAGGTCTGGACAAAGCAGGAATCCTGGCTCCTGGATCGCACTCATGTGTCCCACCGTCTCCAGTCGGGGAGGGAGAGAGCCTCGACCCTGTCTGCTGCCTGCCTTCCTGCCTCTGGGTCCCTGGGAAACAATGTCAAGTACACACACACACACACACACACACACACACACAGGGAACTTCACTAGAGGCCGGAGCATTTCCCAGGAGCGGGGAGAAGAAGGTGCGCTCCCCCCTGACCTGTGGGCTCAGGCGCTCTCCGCCCAGTGGTGCAGCTCTGCCTCTCTGTGAGCTCTGCGTGTCCATGACCCTCTCGAAGGAGGAAGTGCTTATCTGGGCAGGTTTTCTACCTGTGCTTTGCACATGCAGCTTCTCATGAGACTTGCTTTCCGAGCGCAGATGAACTGTTGCTGCGCAGCGTCTGAGGAGAGGCAGAGGGGCCTGCGTCGCCATGGCCGGCACTGCCCCGGACCGTCCACCATGGGTCACGCTTCCACCATCCATGGAGGCCTGCAGGCCACCAGCTGCCCTCCGTGTCTCCCCGGAGACGGTGATTCGCTGGGTGCCATGGGATCTGCAAAGGGTCCTGGTGGAAAGCCATTACATCTCGGGCGAGGGGGCCTAACGGCGCATTTAACCTAACCCTCCGTTGACTAAGCGTTGGGATCCATGAAATGATACGTGTGAAATGTGTAAATGGTTTTTTACATGTCATACTGCTATAACATACATTTTCCATGTGCCATACACTACACCTCAGGGACATGTGGGCATGTATACCAGGTAAAGCAGCCCACAATGGTTTGGATATTATCATCCCATGACTTAAGGGAGTGACTGCAAATGAGAGACAGTTTATACAACACCTAATTTAGTCTGGTTTCTAATCTAACTTTCGAATAATATTGATGTGAAATTCCCTGCTACCTTTGAAAAATAAGCTAAGAGTTTTCTTTTAATTTATTGACGAGAGAGAGAGAGAGAGAGAGAGAGAGAGAGAGAGATTTGTTGTTCCATGTATTCACGCATTCATTGATTCATTGGTTGCTCCTTGTGTGGGCCCTGACCAGGGATCAAACCCACAGACTTGGTGCATCAGGATGTCGCTCTAACTGATGGAGCCACCCGGCCAGGGCTGAGGCCTACAGGTTTATGTCCTGGCTCCTGCACCATGCCCTCATCTGTGAAGAGTGTGTGTTGAGTTAGGGCAGGGGTGGGGGATGAATGCTAAAAGACATCTAGGAGTCTTTGTTTACTCTAATAATCAACAATCTGTGACTCAACCAATGGGATCAAACTGAGTCGTTATCAGTGAACTGTCTGGACTAACACTCTTTTCAATGTCTGTTATTTTATTCTGTGCACCAGGAAAGAAATGCAATAGCCCACACTGTGGGCACCAAACATAATTAAGGGCCCTGCAAACCTCCCCGTGTACAGCACAGGACCTGGAACGGGACCATCCTCACAGTGTTGGGGAGCCTACAGGCTGTCCGGTGGTCACCAGAGACCCTTCTAGGCCACCCATCCGCTCTCTACTCTACATGGAGCAGGGTTTCTTAGCAGAGATTTGAAGCCACTCTGGTTGAACAAACTACAAATATTTCTGTTACCAGAGGAAGGTATTAAAATTATATATATACTGCAGATCACCATAATATAGTATATAGTTCACATATCACAACTAATATTTGAAGACAAAAGTGTTTGGAGACTTCTTAGCCTGGTTTGGAAGAGGCAGGAAATGAAGCTCACTGTGTAATATCCAGCCTCATTTCATAACAATGATGTTTCCACATAATGGTTTCCCGACGAGAAATTAACGAGTGTCCAGACCAGGCACTAAGAAATAATAATATTCTCACCACGACACTTTCTGACGAGGATAAGACTTTCCATGTGGCTTTGCCTATGAGGAGTTAATTCAATGACTGGAAGATGGAGGCAGTTATTTTTTCCTTTTATAATAACTAAAATCATCTTTTTTAACTTCTACATAAAGAATCAGTGGTATTTCTTATTAAATTTAATCTTGCAAAGAAGCAGGGGAGAAATCCTTTCATTCATAGACTCTAGTAAAATATGCTTCAAAACTTCCTTGATGTTCTCAGTGCCCCATGGTCAACTTGGGAAGAATCACAATGGTGGGGTATCGGTCCCCCGATGGGGCCTGCACAGGTGGCGGCAGGAGCCAGCAGGCAGGATGCCAGAGTGTGTCTCCTGTCACACCCAAGGCAGGGTGATACATCAAAGTTAGTCCAGCGTGGCTCGGTGGTTGAGTGTTGACCTATGAACCAGGAGGTCACAGTTCGATTCCCGATCAGGGTCCATGCCTGGGTTGTGGGCTCAATCCCCAGTGTGGGGCGTGCAGAAGGCAGCTGATCCATGATTCTCTCTCGTCATTGATGTTTCTATCTCTCTCTCTCTCCCTTCCTCTCTGAAGTCAATAAAAATATATGGGGAAAAACAAACACAGTTAGTCCAAAGTAGGAAAAACAGACAGTTGAGTTTCATATCCAAGTCCTTGAGGGAAACTTTATGGAATGACAGCATGTACCATCTACTTTTTATTTTATGTGTAATCACAGTCTACACAGGGACCAGAACACTGCTTTACATAGAAGGACATGGGGGCTCTGGGTGGGTAGAGCCCCCAGTTTCATGCTAATTGAGCTAAAGGTGGACCACAGTCTCTCTGACTCTGGACATCTTCCCGGTTGGCCAACGTCACGTCCCCAAAGAAGCACAACTCTCAGTGCACAAAGGGGAAGAACAGGGACCAGCAGCCAACGAGCTCCTAGGAAAGATGTGGAGAAGGCTGGGCCCTTGGCTGCCAAGGAGGCCGAGGGCCTGCTCCAGGTCCCCTGCACCTCCTGTCCCCATCCAGGGGCCTCTGGCCTCCACCCCTCCATGCTGTTGTCTGTGTCTGTGAGGTGTCCTCTCCACCTTTGGCTGAATTCGGTCCAGGGCATGTGACTGGAGCATCAGGCCTTAAAAGCCTAACCCGGGCAGCCGGTGCCCTCGCTTTCTCCTGCGTGTACCCCAGGGGCAGGCCCCTCTGAGGAGCTGGATAGAGAGGAGGAAGGAGCCGGCCCCTCACAGGAATCCTGATCAACGGGGTTTTACCATCGCCAACCCTTCATCCTCCCGCGTGGGGAGGTCTCCTTGGCCCCAAGTCTGCAGCAGTCACGGCTGAGCCGCTGCCTCTGTTCCGGGAGGAGGGAGGTTGCAGGAATGAAAATCCATTTCCTCGCTCTTTCATCAGCCGCCCCCTGAGGTCGCTCCTCCAACATGAAAGGAGAGATGAGCCGGTGCTTTGAGGCCCGGAGGAGCTCCAGGAGCGCAGTGAGTGCTCCCTCCCGGCGGCCCCTTGAAGGAGAGCCCTCTGACATGACTTCTCTTTAAAGGAAACTAATGCTTTCTTCTCCCTCCTCCCCCTGCAAAGACAGTGATGAATATTCATTAAAGAATGAGGGTGCAGAGAGGCCTGAAAGGGTGGCAGAGACCACACGTGTGGGACCCTGACACCGAGCAGTGGCACTTCCCTTCCCTTTGTGGGTCTTTCATTCTGGGGTGTGTGTGTGTGTGCATTTCTGTGTGTGCATGTGTGCATGTGTGCGTGTGCATGTTCAAAGGAATGATAAGGAAGAAAAGGGCTGGAGGAGACACGCCGCTGGGGAGAAACGCGTGGCTGCAGGAGGAGCTGCCGGCCTCTGAGCCGCGGTGGCCAATATTAAACTCCGTGGGGTTGGCCGCCCTGTGATACAACATCCCCGGCCGCCTCCTTCCCTCCTTCAGCAAAACCCTCTCTGCACAGAGTTCTCCGAGCGGCCATGCGGCTCAGGAGAAAAGGAACGGGCGCCGTAGCCAGTATCTCAGCTGAATCCTCGTGGAGAGCGTTGACTTCTCAGAGCCGCCACGTGGCCGATGAGACGGAGAGTGCAGTCAGAGACGCACCCGCGGCCTCCCAGAGGCCTCCTGGTTCGGGAGACCGGGCTCACTGCTCTACGGCAGCAGCATCTCGGGACAGATTTCCAAAAACACGCATGGGAGGATGGCTCCAGGGTGACAGGGAACCTGGGGCCCAGAGCTGCTGAGAAGTCACACCTCGTGCCAAGCAGCCTGGCACAGGGCCCGGCCCCTGCCCTCTCGCCCTCCCTGTGCTCCACCTGTGCTGGGCTCTGCGTCCCCCTTCACCCTCCTCCACCTCCCACCCCTCCCTCGGCCGCCGCCTTCCTGTCGTCTGGGTCTGAGTCTTTCTTTGCTTGATTGCGATCCAAATTCTATCGGAATCGTTCTTATTTGGCCTCCAGGTGACTAAGGGCTGAGGAGGAGAAACATCTCTTAAGCAAAAGAAAAAGAACGTTAGCTTGGTGCTGCCACTTGCAGAGCTAGAAGCAGGGCTGTGCGGAAGGCAGACTCAGTCACCGGTGGGACATGAGCTCGCTGCCCCTGTGTATCCAGCAGGGACAGGCTGTGCGCGCACACGGGGGGAGAGGGGGGACGGGCACAGACGCCCTGATTGTGTCCCTGATCCTCCCCAAACCGCCGCCGCTCATCGGGGAGAACGGGGCGGTGTCCCCTCTGTGCCGGGTGGGCAGGCCGCCTGTTGGTTTCATCGTCTGTGTGTCCGCTGCCTTGGAAGCTGCCGGAGGAGGGCTCCGAGGCGCTGTCCTACGACCTCATGTCTGTGTCTAAAGCTCACAGAGCACGGCTGGTGTGGCTCAGTGGTTGAGCATTGACCTATAAACCAGGAGGTCAGGGTTCGATTCCCGGTCAGGGCACAGGCCAGAGTTGCGGGCTCGATCCCCAGTGTGAGGCGTGCAGGAGGCAGCCGATCCACGATTCTCTCTCATCATGGATGTTTCTCTCTCTCCCACTTCCTCTCTGAAACCAATAAAAATAGTTTAAAAATAAATAAACAAAGCTCACCGTGGAGCCGGCGCCCTCCGGGCCCTGCCGGGCTGAGCGACTTCCAGGGAACAAAGAGCCGTTTGTTCCCCGCGCCGTGTGCGCCCGCCTCCCCGTGGCTGTGAGACGTGGCCGGCCGTTCCTTTCCCTCTTCCCGCCCAGCACGAGGGGTGCATCGCTCCGTTAGCCCGCAGCCCAGAGCCCCTCTGGCCGGCGCCTTTCGTTCAGGGCTAACCCTGTTTCCGAGGCCGCCGCAGGGTCCTCTGTGACAGGGCACCGCCAGCCTAGCATCGGTCGCTAAGGGGCTGGGAGCAGCCTCCATCCAGGGCAAACCCACCGGCTCCCGCCTCTCAAGGCATCTGGCTGGAGGCTCTGCAAACTCGGAGGGTCTAAGGAAGGAAATAAACTGCTAGCAACCGAGACAGACCAGAGAGAGCAGGCACCACGGGCGGCCTTCGGGGTCTGAGCAGCCTGGATGAGGCGGAGGAAGGAGAGAAAAGGAGACGAGCTATGAGTTTGTTACGCAGCCTAGCTGACTGGGACACTTCCAAGGTTGGTTCAACATTTGCACGTAGTTGCAATGTTCAGCCCATAAGGTTCCGTCACCAGGCCTGACAGGTGTCTGCAGACCCCATAAGGAGGTGCTGAGCAACACACCGGCCTCGGTCAGCACCTCCTTGCATGCTCTTCCCTCTGTCTCTCTCGAAGGGTCTGGAGTAAAACAGAATTACAAGCTCAGTAAGATCATGCCTGTTTCTCCTACCAGCAAGACCAGATAAGGAATGAACAATTGTACCCTCTTGATATGGATTTTTGTGTGAGGATTCAGTGCAACCTTCAGCTTTACACAGTGTCTGTAGGTCAACGTCAGGTCAGGGTCAAGGTCATGGTGGCTAAGGCTAAGACTTGGGTTAGCGAGGTAGGGTTGGGGTCAGAGACAGGGTCAAGGTGAGTGCTAAGGCTAAGACTGGGTTTAGAGGTAGAGTTAGGGTCAGGGTCAGGGTTAGGGCTAAGGCTAGGATTGGGGTTAGCGAGGTAGGGTTAGGCAGTGATGGCGAACCTTTTGAGCTCGCATTTCAGCATTTTGAAAAACCCTAACTTAACTCTGGTGCCATGTCACATATAGAAATTTTTTTGATATTTGCAACCATAGTAAAACAAAGACTTATATTTTTGATATTTATTTTATATATTTAAATGCCATTTAACACAAGAAAAATCAACCAAACAAATGAGTTCGCGTGTCACCTCTGACATGTATGTCATAGGTTCGCCATCACTGGGTTAGGGTTAGGGTTAGTGCTAAGGCTAGGACTGGAGTTAGTGAGGTAGGGTCAGGGTCAGGGTCAAGGCTAGGACTGGGGTTCGGATTCATGTTAGAGTTAGACCCAGGAATTTGATGACAGCACAGTAAGGGTTCTGTGATACCAAAGTCCTGCTCTTGCTGCTCAGAGTTTGGGACGATAACAGGAAGAATCCAGACCGTGGAGCAGCCTGGAATAGCCCAGCGTGGTGGCTTCTGAAGCAGGCGTTGCCCAGCTCATCCTGGCTCCGCCATCCTCACTGACGCTCAGCCCAGAGTAACGCAAAGGGTATGGAGACTCCTTTTTCTGACTCGATGTGTGGAGCAGATCACAGATTTAGGGCCCAGTGTACAGTTAGTCGCTCCCCCGTTCTCAGCTATGTTTGAATCTGGAGCTCTGTGGTCCATGCCGAGCCTGGAGAGCGTTTGGTTTGTGGAGTGGGGAACGTCGAGTACGCACCTGGCTGGTAGCTGGTCCTACCCTGTCCTGTTCACATCACTCCCAGCCCCACGGCACCTGCTGCAGGTGCTTCCCAGGGGCAGGCACCTGCCGGGACCTGTCAGCACCTGGGACAGGGCTGTGTCCTCCTGCTTCCCAGGGCCCCGCACACCCCCCACAATGAACTTGGGTGTGGGCTCTAGCTGGGTGGTCCTGGTGGCTTCCTGGGAAGGACGGGAGCTCTGGGCTCCTGGTTTGTCAGGTGGAGGTGACAGCACTTGCCCCACCTGGTGATGCTGAGGTCTGGGAAGATGATCAGGGTTCAGGGCCCTGTTCCAAGGCTGGTGTGTGATGGGGACCAGCCCATAATCACCTCAGTCCTTCTCGCTCGTCCTCACACGAGCAGCTGTCCGAATGCTTCCCACCACACAGGGCTCCTGCCTCCAATGAGAACTGTTCGTCAGGCGCCTCGGCACAAGCCTATGTTCTTGACATAAATCAGATGGAAGTGAAGAAACACACAGAGGCCAGAGGCCCAGCCCCGAGTGGCTCCCACCTCCAGCTCCGAGGCAGGGAGCCTCTGACACAGCGATGCTGCGGGAGGGGAAGCAGCCAAGTCGCTGCTGACATTTGCACGGGCCGGTGAGCGTTCCCTAAGCTGCCTGCCCAGGCGGAAACTGTTTTTTAGTTTCATTTGATAGAAAGCACTGAGGTTCCTCGGGGTTTCAGGGGAAACTCGGAGCTGTCTGCAGAATGTCTGTGAGCTGCTGTCCAAATGCTGTCCGTAGGGAGATTAGCAAACGCCGATGTCCTGGCAACACAGTGAGCCGGGCGTGGCGGGATTCCAGCTGCCGCGCCCCAGCAGGTGCATCGATGGTTTCGTGTTGTACCCAGTTTCCTCGTGCTGCCAGGGAGCGTGCTCTCTACGTGAGGTCTCCACCCTGTTCTGCAGGGCAAGCTGGAACCATCGCGATGTAGCATTGGAGCCTTGGGGGCTGCATTGACCATTTATGGAGGGAGGGAGGGGGGAAGGGAGACCCTGAGCTCCCGGGACTTGCAGGGACTGGCACCGGTCAGCGTGAGGGGCTGGTGTGAAGCGTGTCTCCACCATTCCATCGCCCCCCATCACTCATCGCCCATCACTTGTCGCCTATCGCTCATCGCCTGGTTTCCTGTGACTCGATGGCCACTGGCAGAGGAGAACCGATTCTCAGCAGACACCCCCTCTTCCTACGGGCACATCACACCCTCTCTCCGCTGCTGCCCTCTCCCCCTCCCACTGACTCAGGTCTTCCTCAGCTGCAGCGGTCCCCATCTCATCATGAGGCCTCAAGGAAACAGCTGTGCACATGGGCTGGGTAGATGCAGGCTGCCCCAGAAAACGTAGACACACTTTTTTTTAGTTCCATTTGCTGTTTTCAGCTTTGAATACACAACTTGCCGAGGTCGGGGGCCTGTCACTCCAGCTCTCAGAGTCTCGCTCATTAGGACTCCTCGTCAGACAGCTCTTCGTGCTCACACTCATTACACACACTCGGACCCGAAAACGCCCATCAGTCAAAGAAAACAGGGACGTCTGCTGTCCACTGGGCATGACCACAGGCAAAAATCAACTCCAAAGCAAGGCAGGGGGACACGTTCATTGGGGAGCTGACAGCACGGCTTTGGTTAAGTTCACTTCATAGCGAGGAATTGTCCGGATATACAGAGATAGGTGACACTGCATGGCGCCCAGAACTTATTTAACAACCTGCAGCGGGGCCTCCTTGCAAAACGTGCCCCTCTCCTGAAATTCGTTGCATAGATGCTGCCCATAGCATCTCCTCCCAGCCAGAGTGGTCATGACATTCAGTTATCACATGAAGAAAGACCAACGTTAGTCTTGAAAGACGTTTCAAGAAATGCATCTCTCATTTGCTGGACAAGACTTCCCACAATTCCTAGTGGCGTGGGTGTAAGCAAGAAGGATCCACGCTCCCAAACTCTTCCCCGCCTTCTCAGTGCATCATTCAGCCACATTATCGGATGGTTCTGTCCCGGAGACATTCAGCGGGGGACGGGGCTGGGAGGAGAGGGGAACGGGGCCCCGGGACCATGTGAGGCTGTGACTGGCTGCAGGGAGGAGGCCATTGGGAGGAATCCATGCGACACCTGTTCTCAGGAGGAGGCCCGGTCCCAGGCCCTCACCTGCTGTCGCTGGTTTTATTCTGCCTCTGGGGGAAGATCGGGCACTGAGCTGATTTAAAACCCTGTCAGGTCCTGCTGTTGGCGCAGGACAGCTCAGCAAACAGCCTCCTGGTCGCAGGCTCCCAGCCCTTAATCACCTGTCACCAGACTGCTCTGCGTGTCCGTCACGCGAACTGCAAGTCCTTGCCAACGTGCCTCGCGGCCTCGGGTCACCGGTTTCTGTGAAATTTCACTTTTCCTCTGGTTTCTGAGCTCATTTCACCCCTCGGAACGAGCCTGGTTCTTTGTGAGTCAGCACCTGTCTCCTGTCCAGTTCCAGTCCTGGTGTCATCGCCGTTCCCACGGGCCCTCTGTGAGGGGGGTCTCTGACGGGGGTTACTGCTCAGCGGGACCCATATTCTCCTCGGGATTCCAACAGGGAAACCCCAACATTCTCTGTCCAACCTCAGTAAGCGCCTTCCCTCCCAAGTTTCTATTTCTTTTTTTTTCTTTTTTTAAAAAATATGTTTCTATTGATTTCACCGAGAGGAAGGGAGAGGGAGAGAGAGAGAAACATCAATGATGGTAGAGAATCATGGACTGACTGCCTCTTGCACGCTCCCCACTGGGGATCGAGCCCACAACCCAGGCCTGTGCCCTGACCGGGAATCGAACCGGTGACCTCTTGGTTCCTGGTTCCACACTCAACCACTGGGCCGAGCCCAGCTGGCCCAAGTTTCTGTTTCTTATTTTTGGAACTTTAAGTCCAGGGAACTGCACTCAAAGACTCCAACCAACATTCTACAGGGGCCTGGCCAGCTTAGGGACAAGTCTCTGCTAACTCCTGCCTACCCACATCCCACCTTTCACAGGCCTGCAGGCCACCAATGAGGTCTCTCTCTTCACAGGCCAGGTTACAACTCCCACCTCTGCCAGCAGGGGGCAGTCGAAGTTGATGCCTTGGTGACACCCATCCTGAAAGGACCAGGAGGGAAGAAGCAAGTGTTAAGAGATAAGTGGCCGAGCAGGTGTGGCTCAGTGGTTGAGCTTTGATCTATGAACCAGGAGGTCACAGTCCAATTCCCGGTCAGGGCACATGCCCGGGTTGTGGGCTCCATCTCCAGTGGGGGGCATGCAGGAGGCAGCCAGTCAATGATTCTCTCTCATCAGTGATGTTTTTATCTCTCTCCCTTCCTCTCTGAATCCAATAAAAACATATTTTTAAAAACGAGAGATAAGTGGAAAACATACCCAGTTTCTTTCTCAGGGAGAATTTTAATTTTATTCCGCTGGTCCAGAGGGGGAGCCCCAGAATCCAGGTCCAGTGCCCTCTGAGGGCAACACCCCTGTCTCCTCTGCTCTGTCTCCCGCCCTCCATGGGATTAAGGTCTGGCAGCTGGATTGTGGGTACGAGGGGGTTGAGGATAAGGGGGGCAGAGAGTAAGGGCATGAGAAATGGAGGGAACAGTATGTGTGCCAGTGTTTGGGGGCTGTGTCTTCCTGTTGTGCCCACTTCACGGCGGCACACATTCAGGCCTCAGAGAACAAGCCCGGGGCTGAAATGAATGGCCGCGACACAGGGCGTTAAGGGGCTGCCCTGTGCCGGGCAAGGCGTCCCATCTACGCAGAGGTTTGCCCCCGGGAGCCCATTCGCTCGAGAGAGCCAACTTGGCCACCCGTGTGACCACTGGGCTCCCGTCCCTGGGGACGGCTGCACCCAGCTGGCTGCCCTCCCTGAGGTATTCCCACGTTTCCACGGGCCCAGCTTCCTGCCCATGGGCGTTGGCTCTGTTCGCCAAGAGTAGACACGGGGCATTCGCCTGCTGTGGTTAGAGATCCCCCAGGCCCACCTAGGAGGTGCTTCTCTCTCACATTTTTATTTTTTGCTTCATGACTGGCATTTAATTGGAGACTTTGTGGGGCCTTTTGACATTTCGCCCCCAAGTGTTCCCTGCACCCGGCAGCGGTTGGAAGGTTGCGGAGTGCTGAGCATGGCACATGAGTCATTTAGCTGCGGTTTGTGTGTTTGGGTTCAGCAAAGGCTCTTGAGGAGAAGCCTGGCATTTCTGATCCATCTCTGCAGCTACTAACAAAGGTCGCGGGCTTTTTCCAAAGAGTCCACCACCTGCAGCTCTGCTCTTTCCCTCGGAAGCAGGTCATGGTGGCTGAGAGGGTTCAGACGTCATCATGGACGATGTGCAGAGAAGAGGCGTCTTTAGTTGTATGTGTGCCTCTTGGACTTTGGGCGGGAAATGGCAGTGCTTGGGTTTTCTGTGCCGCCGCTGCCATCCCCAGCTCACTCGCCAGGAAAGCCAGGCGCAGGCCACAGCCTCGGTGCCCCACCCAGGAAGGGCACCAAGTGCTGCATTCTGGGAAAAGTCTCAGAGATTGGTCCTCAGCAGAAACATGGTTTGTGTGAATGCGGAAGGCAAAGAGGAGCAGGTGTTTCTGCATTTCATCACCTACAATAGAGCAAATGCACTAGGCTCATGTTTGAAACCACCCCCCAGGATGTCATGTTTCAAAAAGAAAAACTGAGCAAACACCAGCTGTAATGCTGCACAGAGCAGGAAGGTTCTCTGAGCTTTGACTCAGCTGTCCCTTCCGTGGTCCAACCATAACTCAGACGTGACTAGACGACCCAGACGAATCAAACCCCACTCCATACCCACTAGCTGTGCCCTCCATGTCCAACCATGACTCAGAGGTGAATGGATGACCCAGACGAATCAAACCCCACTCCATACCCACTTGCTGTCCCCTCCGTGGTCCAACCATGACTCAGAGGTGACTGGACAACCCAGGATGAATCAGACCCTACTCCATACCCACTAGCTGTGCCCTCCATGTCCATCCATGACTCAGAGGTGACTGGACGATCCAGGATGAATCAGACCCCACTCCATACCCACTAGCTGTGCCCTCCATGTCCAACCATGACTCAGAGGTGACTGGACGATCCAGGATGAATCAGACCCCAGTCCATACTCACCTGCTGTCCCCTGGGCTTTGGCTTTGCTGGTGGTGGTCTATGGGATCTAAAGCAAGGCATCCTGCCAGGCCCTGACGGTGACTCGCAGCCATGGGTCCCAGGCTCACCAGCCCTGGCAATCGTGTACTCAACTGGGCAAGAGTTCATGGGGAGGGACAAAGCTCCCCTCACCATCCACAGAGACTGTGGGTCAGTGAATCAGGAATGAATTGTCACAGTGCCAGTCCCAGACTCTGCCCTGTGGCGGGGAGACCTGTGAGCGGGGCCTGTGGGGAAGCCTGTATGCGGGGGGCTGTGTGAGGGGCTCTGTGTGGGGGGCCCTATGTGCAGAGGGTCCTGGGGGGGGGGCTCTGAGAGCAACCTGTGGGAGAGGGCCCTGAGGAAGGGGCCTGTGTGGGGAGACTTGGGGAGGGGGGCCCTGGAGACCTGTGGGGCCCAAGCATGTTTGTGTTCATGGAGGCAGGAGTCTCTTTAGAGGAGGAGCCATTTTCCAAGGGGAAGCGGGTTGGGGGAATGACCTTCACGGATTGGATGCCATGGTGATGCCTTTGATGTTTGCTCAGGATCCGCCGTGAGCCCAGCGACGTGGCTTCTGGTGTAGAACAATCGTCTTCAGGACGACTGATGACCCGCTGGAGGGCCCTCAGCAGAAACCCGTCCACGTCCCCTCTGGGCCCGCGGAGCAGAGGTAGGAGTTCCTCTTTCCTCTCCCGGCGATTGTGAGACATTTCCCTGCTCGCCCTGGACCCCAGGAATTTTCTCGAAGGTTCTATTCATCAGTAAACGTGGTTACGATTGTGGGTGAACTGTGAGAGGTTCTTTTTCTTTTCTTCTTTTAGATCAATATTGTTATTTTTAAATTACCTCAAATCCTCTTCGTAGAAAAGATGGAGAGAAAATATGAGAGTTTCCAGGAATATGTCCATCCTGGTTCTTTGTTGGCTAATTATTATTATTTTTACATATTTTTTATTGATTTCAGAGAGGAAGGAAGAGGGAGAGATAGAAACATCAATGATGAGAAAGAGAATCATTAATCAGCTGCCTTTTCTTACTGGGGAACTTGACCCTTGCTACTCAAACTGTGGCTCCTGAACTCCCAGCTCGGTGTCTCATGTGACTTTAATAGGTCCCAGTAAGAACCCAGAGCACTCAGGGCCAAGTTAACTGGCCTCCAGTGTGACCTCTGAGTGGCCGGGTTTCGTTCATCTTTCAGCTTGTTCGCCTGTTTCTGTGATGGTGGCCACGGTTGTGTTGGTTTATTTTCATCCCAGAGGAGTTTCAGGATGTTCTTTCACACGTTGACCTTGATGTTGGCTAATAGGTAACAGGAGCGATCTGGTGCGGAAGCGTTGACACCAACGTGCTGTGTACACACGAGCCCCTTGGATGTGGGGGGATGTCACCTAGAGAGCGCCTGGCATCCCTCACTTGTAAGAGAAAATCACCCGCTAAAGTACACGCTCAGCCTCATACCAGGGTTCCATCGTTTATTAGCCTGAATGCAGATGGGGCTAATATCTGCCGTACATCCCACTGAGAGCTTGGCCTTCGCACCTGTCTTCCTCACTGTGCTGGTTTTTGCATGAGTGTGTGATTTTCAAAAGGAATCTGGCGTTTCGGTTCTGGATCATCCTATGAAAGTGACAGGCAGGAAAATGTGACAAAATGGGCGCTTGCATAAACTTCACTCCCTGTCATTTAAAGTTAACGTCCAAAAGTGGAGAGAGCTCTGAAGGGGAAAGCCAAGGGCACATAGATCAGAAACGTGATGCCCCAGCTACCCCAGGTCAGGGGCGCCCACTGGCAAGCCCAGGGCATGTGAGTGAGCTAACAGCACTTGGATCCTGAGGGGAAACAAACTTGGTTGCAGAGTTCAGTTCTCTGTCCTAAGTGATATAAAAGAACAAGATGTTGGGGTGAACCAAGAAAGGTTGCCTAGTTCCAGAGACATGAGCCACCTGAGTTTACGAGAGAAGAGGTCCCCTGCAGAAAGAGGCCAAGAATTCAACCCAAAATGCAGGTGTGGGACACTCGGCTGATGGAGACGCTGGGGTCCAGCAACAGGGTTAATGTAAATACCGTATTTGGACTCTCCAACCATTTCCACTCTCCTCAAATGTATTTTGTAATGGGGTACACATGTTGGAGGGGGACCCAAATCTATGAGAACAGCACTCAGCAACTGCATTGGTGATAATCCGTGCACTCGGAAGATCTGACGTGAACACCGGAGACAGGTGACCACACTTCGGGCTGGCTAAACAAGGCAGCCCAGAATCTTCCATAATCCCGTCTCCACCAGGCACCCAGGCAGGAACAGGCGAGGAGCAGGGGAAATGGGTCTCTCCGGTCCCATCTCAGTTCCACAGGGAGGATCACTCCCCAGACAGGGCAGATGGCAGACCAGACAGCTTTGTCTGATGAGCTAATTAGTTTCAGCACCTCATTATCACCTCACAATGGAAGCTAAACTAAGAGCCCCAAATGCAGGGTGTTGAAAGGGCTCCTTTGAAGGCAGTCAAGTGCAATCTTTAAGTTAAAGGTCTTCATCAGAAATGGGCTGTATCCGCTGAGGAGATATTGGGGTGGAAATGAAGATTTAGGAGAAAACTGTTAATAAAACAGCAGGTCTCTGACATTGAAATGTTGTAAAAAATGTGAGGCACGTTCCTGACAAAACACAGAGAAGCTGCATCTTGAAGTGAAAAGAAACTAGGAGCCAGGAGACCTGAATTCAAGTTTCATCACCGCTGACTGACTCCCTCCCTGGAGGTGAGTCCAGTTCTCCGAGCCCCAGTCCCACACCAGGAAATGCAATCGATGGACCAACAGATGGACTTCCTTCCCTTCCTAAACTCCGTCTGTTTTACTGACACTTCCTTAGGGTCAACTTTGCAGCCTTCTAAGCACACCTACGATGTAACTTTTTCAGATAAAATGATGTTCAACGCTGCTAAGCATGAATCACTTTTTGCCCAGCCGGTGTGGCCCAGTGGTTGACTCACGGTTCAATTCCCGGTCAGGGCACATGCCCAGGTGACAGGCTCAATCCCCAGTAGGGGGCGTGCAGGAGGCAGCCAATCAATCATTCTCATCATTGATGTTTCTATCCCTCTCTCCCTCTCCCTTCCTCTCTTAAATCAATAAAAACATATTTTTTTTAAAAAGAAGCACTTTTCTTTAATATTGCTTTGGCAGGACCATCTGTCACCAGCCACAGTGTTCCACAAGCCCTGCGCCCAGGGCACTGGTTGAGCTGCAAATGTGGAACCGGATCAGCCAATAGTCAGGGTCCAGGGGTTAAATGACATTCAAGCGTATCCCCCCTCTCAGCTGGGGGCCGCGTGGCATGCTCGCTGCGCGTGGGGGAAGCTGTGGGGAGAGCGCTGTGTTTCTCCTTTCAACGTCTGGCTCCCACGCGGGTCTTGAAAATTGGTGCTTAGAGGCACGAGCTGGAGTGCTTTCGCACATGGTTAAAGTGCACCGAGACGGGAATGTTCCCGGCTGGAGTTGGGGTTTCGTGGTGTGTTTTTCTGGCATGACATAGAAGCTATTAACACTTCCAAACCGCAGACGTCTCTCTGCTTCCGACTGACAGCTCTGCCCCCATTGGTAGCTGCTGGTCACATGTGCCTGCTTAAATGTAAATGGATTCATATGAGATGGAATTTGAAACTCAGATTCTCACCCGGCCGGCATGGCTCAGTGGTTAAGCATCGACCTATGAACCAGGAGGTCATGGTCAGGGCACATGCCCGGGTTGTGGGCTTGATCCCCAGTGTGGGTGTGCAGGAGGGAGCCAATCAATGATTCTCTTTCATATTGATGTTTCTGTCTCTCTCTCCCACTCCCTGCCTCTCTGAAATCAATAAAAATATATTTTTTAAAATATATAAAAATAAGACTCAGTTTCTCAGGTGCACTAGCCACATTTCAAGTGTCAACAGCCATATGGACTAGTGGGAACTACATGGGCCAGGCAGGTCCCTACCATTTCCATCACCACAGCACCTTCTGTTGGACAGAGCTGTCCACACCGACCGTCCCTGATCCACACGGACCGTCCCTGGTCCACACGGACCGTCCCTGGTCCACACCGACCGTCCCTGATCCACACCGACCGTCCCTGATCCACACCCACCGTCCCTGGTCCACACCGACCATCCCTGACACCATGGGTACATGACCAA
This sequence comes from Myotis lucifugus, assembly GCF_000147115.1. NCBI lineage: Eukaryota > Metazoa > Chordata > Mammalia > Chiroptera > Vespertilionidae > Myotis > Myotis lucifugus. Next base: position 97,989 of record NW_005871422.1, on the reverse strand, counting down.
CATCCAACATTCTCTGTGCATTACCAGTCCTTTAAGAACTCTAGGTCAGCAGGGGGCGAGGAATGTTTGATTTATCTCGTGGTGCAGTTCAGCAATTTCCTTCATTTGTCTTTGAAAGAACACTGGGTTCTCTCAGCAAAAAAAAAAAAGCTCTAAAAGCAACTAAAATTGGGCAATCTTGGGTCAGAGTTAGATATGTTACAGAAAACATACCTAGGGAACCATGTGTACCCTTTTCATTGTTCCATAAAGCGTCAAGCTTACGTACACATGTGTCCTTCACAGGCACACGGGCCGGTCTGTAAAGTGCGTGGAAACACAGCCTCAGAGAAGAGCACTCCTAAGCAAGCCCAGCTTGCCCCCTGCCTTCCTAGGGTCCTCCTTGCTCTCCTACCTCAGCTTCTTACAGCATCTGTTTGCTCTGTTGGATCTGATGCAAAGGCTGGTGTGGGCCTTCACAGCCTTCTCGTTGTAGAGATTTATGTTTTTTCCTCTGACCCCTCTTTCTCGAGAAACGGCAATTCATAAAGAAAAGAAATAAGCTGATCACTCTCTCTACGACCGTAAGCCTTTATCTGCTTTGTCTTCTTTCTTTGAAAGCCCCCTCCCTGCTCCTCTGTTTGGGCTGCTCTGTGTGGAACACGCGTTAGCAGCCGAGGCCACACGCAGAAATCGCTCACGTGCCTGCAAACACTTCCTTCTCTAAAATGTGGAATCCCCTACAGAGCACTGTCTACGCAGAAATGATGCTGACCCTGTGGGTGGGCGCACACCCTCTTGGGATAAACGGTGGGTGTCTGTGGGGTGTGTCTTCTGTCTACTCCCTTCGTCCAGTTGTGAGTCTCTGGTTTTCCCCTGGGGCCCAGGCCTCCTCCCCTGTGGGGGCCACTCAGGAATCCCCTTCGCCGGGGCACAGGGCATGGCTGCAGGATGCCCACCTGGTGATCAGAACCCGTTGGGGCACGACCTCAGTCTAACCCTTCACCTTGACTCCGGACTCAGACCAGATCCGCCGACACGCCGTGTCCAGGAGAGAGGGATGAGGTGGAAACAGAGAACCCGTGGCCGGGGCGTGCTCTGCGCCCTCGGACTCTCCACTGCGGGAACCTTTGCATCCTGGCGCCTCGAACAAGGGCAGCCTCTTGGGAGCCTGCTTCCTCTGGCTGCCGTGACATGGTGTGGGGCTCCAGCTGTGGGAAGCTCCTAAAAACACCCTAACTTAACCCAGAGACGGGGCTCAGTGCTTGGGCATCGACCTATGAACCAGGAGGTCATGGTTCGATTCCCAATCAGGGCACATGCACATGTTGTGGGCTTGATCCCCAGTGTGGGGTGTGCAGGAGGCAGCCGATCAATGATTCTCTCTCATCATTAATGTTTCTCTCTCTCTTCTTCCTTCCTTCCTCTCTGAAATATATATATATATATATATATATATATATAAATAGATATATATATATATATATTGAAAAGCATCTTAACTTCATAACAATGCCAAGCAAATTATCTGTGCACATGGGCGAGGATGTTAGCGGAGGAAAACTTCCCTGGAACCAGGCAGCTTGCCCCAGCGCAAGGCGCAGGCCCTGGGATTCCGCAGTAATTAATAGGCACCTTGTTAAGTGAATTACGTGAGATTAAAATAGCAGCGCGGGGACAGAGCGAGAGATGAATGTCCTCGTCGGTGCTGGATGGAGCTCTTCTGGGGAACCACGTTATAAAGTTCTTTAATTTAAGAAATTACATTGCCAGGGCCTAATATTGTCAGCAAGACAAATACTCGGGCTCAGAAAGAAATATAGATTTAGAGGATTGTACTTAAGGGCCTCGCGGGTGGCCGTGCATCACTGTCAGGCGGGAGTGGCCGGCCCGGAGCTGCATTCCTGGCTCCACGGCCGGTGTTGACAGCAGAGGTGGCCTTGCCAACCTTTAATCCGATGCCCAAGGGCCCGCCTCCTGCTCATTCCCTCTCAGGCCCACGTGCCGTCCTCGTACAGATTTTAGGGTGATTCAGGGATGGTGAGGCCACCAGATCCGGCGATGGTGTCCATTGAAAAGATAGTTTCAGCCCTGGCCAGCTTAGCTCAGTGGATAGAGCTTGGGCCCATGGACTGAGGGGCCCCTGGTTCGATTCTGGTCAAGAGCATGTACTTTGGTTGCAGGTTCCCCGGCCCTGGTCAGGGCGTGTGCAGGAGGCAACCAATTGATGTGTCTCTCTCACATCAATGTTTCTTTCTCTGTATCTCTCCCTCTCCCTCCCACTCTCTCTAAAAATCAATGGAAAAATATCGAAAAGATAGTTTCTTACTTGTAGATCCCAAGAGAAGAGGGCACAGCATGCCATGGGGACCCCGGGGGATCACCAGGGCTGGCAGGAGACAAAGGAAGGGGGGGGGGGCGGGGGGCAAGAGCTTTACTGGGGGAGGAAGGAAGCAGGAAGAAATCACTTCAGCGGGCTGTGGGTCCTAAGGGCTCCTCCTAGCCTGGCGTCTCCTGATCC
>NW_005871422.1:75717-95389 GCF_000147115.1 Myotis lucifugus | reverse complement strand
AAGAACAAACAAATAATAACACAGTCCCTGATTCGAGCATGAAATGGAGCTCATGGCGTGACTATTTCCCATCTCAATACACCAACAACGAATCGGAGTGGAGTTCCTCAGAATTGGTTGGTTCGCATCCTATACTAGAGGCCCAGTGCACAAAATTTGTGCACAGGTAGGGTCCCTACACCTGGCTGGCAATCAGGGCCAATCAGGTTTCCTGCCTCCCCATCTCCTCCTTCCCTCGCTCCCTCAGCACCCCACCACCAGCCACCACTGGTTGCCCACCATGTTCCATGCCACCCCCTGGTGGTTAGCACACATTATAGCGAGCGAGCAAACTCCCAAGGGGATGATTTGCATACTAGCCATAGATAAAAGCCTAATATGCAAATTGTCCCCTCTGGCGGTCATTTGGCTGGGAGACCACACTGCCCTCCACCTGCACAGGAAGACCTGCATGGTCCCCAAGAGAGTGGCCGTGTTTTCTGCAGATCTGCTTATTTGCAAGCAATGTACTCTCAAACCATCACGGATATAAGCATCGCTGTTTCTTTCAAAGCCAAGCAAGGAAGCGGGCAACATGCCTGAGGGTGGCCTCACATTCACTTGAGGAGCAGACACCCAGCCCTGGGGCCGGAGCCTCACTGCTCGACCACCTAGCATCATGCTCATCCTCTGGGGCTTGTGGGGCAGCGAGAGTCACTGAGGCAGAATAGCTGCCACACGGGACATGCTTCCCTGGTCTCCGCACCCTGTCGGCCGGGGGACCCTGGCAGGGCCTGCTCTCAGCTGTGAGGTTCTGTATAGTGCATCTCACCCTCCTCGGTCCTTATTCTTCTAAGATTCCTCCCGAATTCTCAAACTACAGGGTCACATAGGAGTGCCCTGGCCCAGGAAACTCCTGCATGTCTCATTCGCCATCGCCCCACCAGCTTAGCACCCCTCAGGTCCAAGTGTGGCGGACCCACAGCTGATGTCCCTGAGTGAAGGAAGGGGAAGACACCAAGGTGACCAGCAGGGGGAGATGTGGGACTCGCACTGCCCGGAGATGGTCTGCCATGGATTGTTTATTGCGGGGATTCAGCTCCTGCTCCCTGGTGCCGCAGCTGCTCTGGTCCATAGGAGCGGACTCCCCTTAGAGATGGACTAACGATAAATAATGAGCCAAGGAACAAAGTGTCTGCAGGCGAGAAGGTCTCTGGTCCCACTGTGTGTGGCCTGCCCCAGGCTTCTCTAAGCAAAGCCGGGAAGAGGAGAGTCCTCGCCTCGGGTCCCGCACCCCCCCAAGGCCCTCCAGGCCCGGGCTCAGCTCCTGTTTCCTCCCCATCGAGCCGACACCCCAGTCCAGCCAGGTGTTGGCAAACGTCCTGTGTCCCTTGGCCATCACTCTTCATTTCGGAAGAACGCATCCGTCCCCCAATAAACGTCTGCTGTCATATCCGGCCTTCGCCAGGCCGCAGGCTCATCTAGCACCAGCCAGGCTCTGCCTTCTCCAGGGCCTGGCTTTCCTGAGACATAGAACAACATCATATAGATATATATATGTGGTTATATATATGCATGTGCATACGCATACATGTACATATATGATTTCAGAGAGGAAGGGAGAGGGAGAGAGAAACATCGATGATGAGAGAGAATCATGGATCGGCTGCCTCCTGTACGCCCCACACTGGGGATCAAGCCTGCAACCCAGGTGTGTGCCCTGACTGGGACTTGAACATTGACCTCCTGGTTCATAGGTTGAGGCTCAACCACTGAGCCACCAAGCCGGCTAAAACAATGTCTTTAGACTAAGTCCTGGTGGTCCATCTGGCTTATGTAAAAATAATCCCAATGAAATGTACAGCCTTTCCGCAGAACTCATGGGTGTCTGTCCTCGAAGAAGCACAACTGAGGTCCAGGGGCTGGAACAGAGGCCAGTCTGTGTCCGGCTCCTGGCCCGCCTCATCTGCTGGGGCTGGTGACAGTCACACCTGAGTCACATGCTTTGCTCAGGGACTCCCTCTTTCACCGCCTTCCTCCTGGCTCAGCACTCCGGGAGCTGCTCCCGGGGCCAGTTCTCCCAGCCTGTTGCCCGCCCCCGCCCCCGCCACGTTCTCAGTGCCCACACTGGGGTGGGGCTCCACGGGACGCGCCCTTAGCTGGCCCTCTGCCTGGTGGCTCACACCCCACCCTGTCTATGCTCTTGGCGCCCAGCATAGTGTCCGCACCTATCACACAGACTCTAAGGAAAGTGTTGAATGGGAGGACGGTGAATCTCATCGAGCTTGAATTGGATGAAATCATACTGTGTTGTTTGTGTTAGAATTGGGGTGCCAGCCCCTCCAGGGTGAAGACAAATAGGATGTACACCAGGGGCAACTTCTGACCACACCATAGAACAGTGGTTTTCAACCTTCTGGCCCTTTAAATACAGTTCCTCATGTTGTGACCCAACCATAAAATTATTCTCGTTGCTACTTCATAACTGTCATGTTGCTACTGTGATGAATTGTCATGTAAATATCTGATATGCAGGATGGTCTTAGGCGACCCCTGTGAAAGGGTTGTTCGACCACCAAAGGGGTCGAGACCCACAGGTTGAGAACCGCTGCCACAGAAGGTCCTGTTAAGGGTCTAACTGTGTTTGCTTTTCCATGATCTTGGGGAACTGTCGTATGAGGAAATTTTATAAACAGTTCTTTTACGCTGTCACTTCTTTTGCTCAACCTCCGCTCTCCAGTGGATGCATATGTCCATCTCGTCATCACGTGCACGGAGGTGCCGTGAGGGCTCCGGAGCAGGAGGGTTAAAGGCAGACGGCGGCACCATGGCGATGAGAAGCTGCAGGAACGGACCCAGGTGCTCTTATTCTCCTCCTGCAACTTGTCTCTCAGTGACGTGCTTCCAGGACTACAATGAAGAGAGGACAGAATGAACGATTACATGTCAAAACATCATGGAACTGGTGCTTATAAAACCCAGTATTTTCCCCCTCTCTGAGCCTCAGTTTCTTCAGAAGCATAACGGGGAAACAATTACTCGGCGCTCGTGGGCTGGTGCGGAGCATTAATGAAGATGTAGAAGCGCCAATCACAGGGCCCTCGGCCAATGCAAGTTGACGAAAATGTGGAGTAATTACCGCCACAATGTCGATGAGGGGAAACTGGCGGATTGCATGCAGCTCGCCATTTGTTAATAAAAAAAACACCATTGTGCGTCCAGACGGTGCCGATGGGAGTGATGTGCGTTTGTGTTCCTTTTGTTAAGCGTTTCGGCTTTGTTCACTTTTACTCTATGTACAAATGTGTTTCCGTGCCTAATGCTGACTTTAAAATATGTTCAGCATGTGAGCAGCCTCTAAATTAAGATTTTAAAGGAGAAGCGATGTCGTGTGCAAGGCTCGGCGTTTAATAACACTGAGGAGTCGCACGGTGATCCCAACACCCGGTCCTCACCAGAGGCAGGTCCTCGTGTTCCACAATGTCTCCTGCCTGGGAGACTGTGGAACATTAAGTGGAAGCTGGACATATTTGTCAAATGTGAAGGGGATGGAGTTCAACAAAAACCAGAGCCGATACAGGCCAGAGAATAAATGCAAGTGAAAATTACCTTACAGACAGTCGACCCCACAGCTCTGAGAATAACTACCGTGTCCCGAGTGCCGGGCAGGTGAGACACGCACACCCACCTTGCAGGTTCCCTGTTACTATTTTCTTTCTTTTTTTTAAATACAGTTTTTATTGATTTCAGAGAGGAAAGGAGAGGGGGAGAGAGAGAGAAACATCAATGAATAGAGGGAATCATGGGCTGCCTCCTGCACACCCCACACTGGGGATGGAGCCTGCAACCTGGGCATGTGCCCTGACCGGGAATCAAACCGTGACCTTCTGGTTCATAGGTCGACGCTCAACCACTGAGCCACCGCGGCTGGGCCCGGGTTCTTTGAAAGTAGCTTTAACCAAGTGGAACTCCAGTGTTCCTCTGGGTAATTAGTCTCCAGTGTTGCCTTTATGCGACATCAGACCCACCTGGGTTGCACTGTAGACACTGGAGGCAAGACTTATGGGGGCCCTCGCCTGTCCCTGCAGAGGGAGGTCAGCGAGCCCTGTCTGTCTGAGAGGCCTCGCTCTCCCTCTCACAACAGCCTCGGGTGGAAACCTGGCTTCTCTGTTCCTTCTATTTGTCTCAGTCTCCTGTGGCATCGAAGATTTTTTAACCGGTAGAAATTGCCCTTTTCATAGTAAAGTCTCGGGCAGTGGTGGGTGCCCGCGGGGCAGGCAGCTCTCATTCACACGTACCCTTGACTATTAGCCACTAGGAGCACGCAGCCCACTCCAACGGCTGACTTTAATGGGTTTCTCAAATGTGATTGAACACAGATGTGCATCTGAAATATCCACTGTGAAGGCCAAGCGGGAATCAGGACACGGGGCTGCTTTATTATCACACCAGGCAGAGCCAGGCGGCCACAGACAGCGAACGAAGGGTCGACGCTCTCGAAAAATTTAAAAAAATGAAGACTCCGCCTGCTGCCACCATGTGGAGTCTGGTCTGAATCTTCCCACAGTCCTCTCGGATTAATGGAAAAAACTTTCTGAAGTGTCAGGTTTGGGGCACACTGATGCCAGCTGCTGCTTATTTGAAAGATGTTAGGAAAATCTGAAGCCTGAACCAAGATAGGCCATTCATTTGGAGACGTCGCTGCAAACAGCCTGGGTGCGGGGTCTCAGGGAATCACCAGGGTGGAGTGAGCAGTGTGAGCCACTCCCATTGAGACTCAGATATAGCTGCCAATCAGCTCTGCGATGGGGGAGGACCCAGCACAGAAACAATGACCCCTATGAGCTCCCCCATCTGAGAGTAAGCCACCCCAGAGTTCCTGCCCAGATGCAGGACAATCCAGTTCTTCCCTGGATGTCCCTGGATCCCCCAATGCAGCCTCCCAGAGCTGGAACTCAGAGGGAGCGAGTCCATGTAATTTCATGCACTGGCCCTTTAAGAGGAACTGCCTGGGTCTCCAATAGCCTCCATGTCACTCAGTCACAATCCCTGCTGGATTTTACAGCCCAAAGTTATGGGGACTTCTCTTCCCAACTCTGAAACCCTGGGCTTAGAGTGTGGTGTGGGGCTGGGAGGCCTCCACAGCCTCGACAGCCCTCCCAATGAAAATCATGCCACACGTGGGTGTTGGAACGGCCCATTCAGTGCCTCTGCTCCTCCTACCAGTCTCGGTGTACTTCCTTCTTTACTGCTCTAGTTGTAGGACTTCCATTTCATGCAGATTTCACGCAGTTCTGGTTGATGATGGCTCTATATTTTTTTGTAATTTTGATGTGGTGGTGGGAGGCGGTGAGTATCGGCGTTTACCTACGCCGCCATAACTTGATTACCTCTGTAAAGACCCCATCGCCAAAGACAGTCCATCTGATCTATGGGGGAGGAGGAGACTTCAGCACATGAGTTTGGGGGGGCACGATTTGCCCCATAACACTCAGATTCTGCACCCACCTCATGGCTAAGTGAGGATCGGACAGCCCTGTGAGCTTTCTCAGGAGGGATCCCCCACCCAGTGTCCTAACAGTCACCTTGAAGAAGGAGCAGATTGCCCTTGTGATGTCACCCAGAAGAGGGAGAAAGGGCAAGAATAAAGACAGCCTCTCCATCGCTGTCCCCAGCACCTGTTCATGAAGCCACTGTCACTGTGTGCCACGTAGGGGTGACCTTCAGACCCGGAGCCAGGGCTGGGGGTGATCTGCATGTACATGGAGCCCTTTCCCTGTGGTTAGTTGGATTGAAATCAAAAATACCTTTTCTCCCGTCACCACTGCTCTTATAAATGAGCACCCAGAGGCCATTCTCCCACGGCCACCTACACCATTTAGAGCAAACTGTTTCTGGGCTGTCGCAATTATTCAAATAGAGGAGAAATACACGCTTTGTTGAAAGATTGAATTTTGAAGCAGAGCCCTTTTATTTTTTTTTCAGTATTCAAAATTCACATGTGAACGGCTATAAAAGACAGCAGCTTATCCGGATGTCTACAGGAGTGAGACTCCCTAACGTGTTCCTGATGAGATGGATGCTCAGGTGGCCGCAGGTTGGGCAGTGTGTGCCTTACTGCCCACTACATGTGCCCAGGCCACCAGCACCTGTGGCCCCTGTGCAGCGTGGGGATGGCACCAGAAAGAGGACCCTCCTGTCACTTCGCTGCCACTTCTCCACTGATGTGACGGGCCATGCGGCCCTGGAGTCGGGGACAATGAGGTGAGTGTCAGGCACCTGTGAGGAGTGTGTGACCTGTTTCTGTATAAGAGAATGTGATCATCCCAGCTGGTTTATCTCAGTGGATAGAGCATCAGCCTGTGGACAGAGGGGTCTCGGGTCAAGGGCATGTACCCAGGTTTCGGGCTTGATCCCCAGTGGGGGGCATACAGGAGGCAGCTAATAATTTTTCTCTCTCATCATTGATGTTTCTATCTATCTATCTATCTCTCCTTTCCTCTCTGAAATCAATAAAAATATTTTTTTAAAAAAAGAGAATATGATCAGTACCATAACTCAGAAAATGTGCAGATACTTGAAATAGCACAGGATTTGACTAATGTTTTAGTAAAACTTGAGCAAGAATCAGAAAACAGATACTAGTAAGGAAATCGGTGTATTGAAAATGTGTGGCTCAGTGGTTGAGCATTGACTCATGAACCAGGAAGTCACGGTTCGATTCCTGGTCAAGGCACATGCCCAGGTTTCGGGCTTGATCCCCAGATTGCGGGTCGGGGGAGGGTTCAGGAGGCAGCCAATGGATGATTCTCATCATTGATATTTCTATCTCCCTTCCTCTCTCTGAAAGCAATAAAAACACATCTTTAAAAAGAAGAAGAAAGTGTAGCTTATCCTAGGGGGGTTTCCAAAAATGGGATTAAAAGTTGCGAAGGAAGAAGGATCATTGAGTCCCTTCCAGTTCTGGAGCCTGGGCGCTGGGCCCTCTCTCCAGCCACCCTGAGCCCTCACTTCCTCTGTGACTCAGACATGACACTTCCCGTGTAACAGGCGTGTGCCAGGAACTAAAATCCCACCTCCGAGGAAATCAGGGGTCTGAGAGGAAAGCAGAGTATTCAACTCTCCATTTAATAAATGTCGTTGAGCCAAATGATACACTGGAATAGAACAGGGTGCAGCATAAAGACTCGGGAGGCTTCATCGTGCGGGGGCAGCGGTTATGGAGAACGAAGAACAGCCCAGAGAGGAGACTGGAAGTTGGAGGCAGAGGGTGGCCCATCCACTCACCACGTTTCAGAGCCTGCAAGCCGCTCGCAGTCAAACCTCCACCAGGTACCGAGGACACGGCGGCGGGAACAAAGGCCCTGCTTGTCATCAGGGGGCTCAGACACTTGTTGGAAGGACCGACAACTAAACAAGCACCTAAAACACAGTGCCAGTCACAATTAAGCTTAATTTTGACATCAGAAACCATGGTTATGATCATTCTGGTACATGAGACAGTGCCCAGCCCAGAGCACAGCCTTAAAGCAATGCCTGTTGCTTTAATACACCAAACAGCTTCACTGTGTGGGCAGAGAGGACTTGTACACAATCGGAAATTATAACGATTCCAAGGGCGAAGGGGGCTAACACAGAAGCCTCGTGCATCCTCTAACCTTGAGTGAAGTACAAGTCCTTGTCCCCCGCTTGTGTGGGCTCCTGTTTGTCCAGCCCAGACTGATTTTTCTCTCCCGATTCCACTGCCGAGGAGAGCTCATTAAGAGGTTTACCTGATCAGACTAACTGTGTCTCTCCTTAATCCATCTCATCACGCTCCCAGCACCCCAGCGCGGGCCTCGCATTTGAATTCCATAGCTCCCATTAATGCAAATAGGACTCATCGGGGCCTAAGGATCCTGGGCGGCCAGACTGACTGTCCCATCTGAACGCATAGAGCAGCAGTCTCTCCCTTGTGACAACGCTTCCTTCGGTCAGAGATGAGCTCGTCCGCACTGGGCAATGTGGGTGAACACCTTTCAGCGAGTCTCAAGTGCCCGGATGGAGCCCACTCCCTGTCCTCAACTTCAGACCCATCTGGCAAGAGGTTCCCCGTGAGAGGAGGGAGGTACGGAGGACGGAGCAGCCTGGATAGAACGTTTAACATGCAAATCTAATGAAGGAGAACCACGAAGGAGAAAATAAGTAATATATACTAGAAAAGAGGGGAGATCCTGTCGGAAGTGTGGACCAGTAAGATGCCTCTGTTTGTTCCCCTGGAGGAGGAAGGGGAAGACCAGATCAGAGAGAGCAAATGTGGATTTGAATCCTCTTCTCAGTTCCACCAGCTAAGAAACCTGGATGGAGTCAGCGCATCTTCACCTCTGCTCTCCTTCTGCAAAACAGGGGCCCGAATCCTGACCTCAGAGTGGGAAGGGGCGGGGGGGGGGGAGGACTGAGTGAGTGAGCGCTTTCCCCACGTGGAGAACAGGTAATGCACAGAGAACCAGATACACAAGATCACATTTCTGTGAGACAATGTGAAAAAGCTACTGCCAATACCGTCAAAACTTAAAGTGCAACAGACAATTTTTATAACAGAACCTAATACAACCGACCTAAGGAAAAGCAGGCAAAGGTTAACTATGAAAGGAATGGAGTGATGTATGCAAAGCACTCCTGCAGACACATGGGACGGCCCGGTGTGGTTGCTTGGCGTTGGGAGAAGGGGCTACCTCTGCCTTCGATATCTGATGACCCAAGCGAAGACACTGAGCATCCCAAGAGCCACCTACGGGTTGTGCCACCTCCAGCGAGGCCTGGTGAAGAATACAAGGTCTGGAAGACCCCTGCTTAGAGCTGAGCTGCCCTAACATGGTTAATCAGGTCTGAAGGTCAGGACTGGGGCATCTGACCCCTTTAACCAGCCTCCATTCATATTTTTGTTTTGTTTTTTAAGATTTTAATTGATTTTTAAAGAGAGAAATGGAGGGAGAGGGAGAGAGAAGCATCAATGTGATAGTGAAACATAGATCAGCTGCCTCCTGCATGCTTCCTACCAGGGATTGAGCCCGCAATTCAGGCATGTGCCATGACCAGGAATCGAACCGGCAATCTTTCAGTGCCTGGGATGATGCCCAACCAACTGAGCCCCGCCAGCCAGGCCCAACCCGCCTTACTTTTTTAAAATTTGGATTAAATACCCACTGAGTGCCAAGCGCTGAGCTAAGCATTAAGGTGTGTCTTAAGAGGTTTGTGATCCAGCGGATGCTACAGAAAGTATTTGATGAGGTGAAGTGGTTAGAAAAGGTCTCACAAGGAAGATGACATTCATCATAAGTTGAATGCTTGAGTCCCCTCAAAATTCACACGTTGACGCCCTACCCTGCGGTGGGATGGTATTTGGAGGAGGGGGCATTGGGAGGTGAGGAGGGCTCCGTGAGGTGGGCCCTCGGGATGGGATTAGCGCTGTTATAACAAGAGGAGGAGCTCGGTCTCCCCATCCCCTCCTCCCATGCACTGCGAAAGGCCACTGTGTACAAGCCACCCAACCTGCTGGGACCCGGATCTGGACTTCCCACCTCCAGGATGATAAGAAATGCATGTCTGTGAGGACGCCATCTTGTCCGTGGTCTTTTGTTCCAACAGCCCCGTGGTCTCGAAGGACAGCATCTCTGAGGTGCTGGGAATATGCTCTTAGTGAGGTGACCTTCCTGCCACCTCCACTGGCCAGCCCATTGTCCTTTCTGGCGCAGTTTGAATGCTCCCTGAGTCCTGGGAGAGCCCAGCACGGTGACCAGGAGCAGAGCCTGACGAGGTGGAAGGGGGTGAGAGCAGTGAATCCAAGGGACTTTCATGCCCTTTAAAGGAACTTACTCCTTAAGTAGATGAGAGAGAGTGAGGATCTCTGCATCAAGATTGGATCTGGGCTCGATTCAGATAATCCGGTGGGAGCTGGGATGTGGGAGGAGGCAGAGCAATCGCCCACTGACCAGAGAACCCAGATGCTTCCCACAAAAGGCGGGAAGGCCCAGTGATGGGCCCGGGAACGGGGTTGCCGGGGACACCACAGGCCCAGCCTCAGGTGTTTGGCTGTGTCTTGCTGGCCCCACAGGAAGAGGGGGTTAAAATGTCAGTTTCTGATTCACAGGAAGGGGACACATTAAAAATACCCCTCAGTGTGGCCAATGAGAAAACTAAGAGTCAGAACAAACTTTGTTCTTTGTGTCATGCTTTTATCCTCAGTGAATTAGCGGACTGTTAGAGAATGACTCACCAAGCTCCCACTTCGGTCAACTTGACCTTGGTAAGGACATTTCAAACGTGGGTCCTCATCTTGGAACGAGGCGGTAGTTTGTTTGTTTGTCTGTTTTAATTTAGAACTGGGCACCATTAGGGGTCATAGAGGGTTCGCTCTGGGAATGGGCCAGGCTCTCCTGAACCCCAAAGTCAAGACCGGCATCTTCCAATCAGCACGAGGCTGCTCACACTCCTGACGTAGAACGCAGGGCCGTGGGAAGCCCTGCGAGAATGTGAAGTCAGGACTCAAGCACAGTTCAGGGAAGCTGGTCTGGGCAGCTGACACGGGAGTCTTCAGTCCGCCCTGCTGACCTGTGTCCTTGCCTGTGGGTCTCCTGCCTCCTTTAATTTGGCTTCTGAATATACTGCATGCTCGTCCCCTTTTCCATCCGTGGTTGGGTTCTCACAAGTCCACGGTGGTATACTTGAGACCCGTGTCATCTTGAAAACTTGCTGGACATTCACAAAGACACAGTGTGGACGTGTCTCTTCAGACATCTCTCTGAGTGAGTCTGATGTGCTATTCATTAGATATTTGGTCCAATCCATAGTCTTCATAGGAAGTCCTACCGGACACCCAGATCCATCCGCTATTCTCAGTGCTGATGGGCAGCTGCTGTCCACCGCAGATGTCAAAGACCTACACGAAGATACCCAGCTAGGACCCTGAGGACTTACAAATGCCCAGTGAAAGCAAGGTCCCATTTTTCATCGTAGACCCCGCCCCCCTTCTCTCATAAAAGTGCCTAGTTTGCTCAGGATGGGCTGTGTTAACATAATGGGAGAACTGCTGAGCTGCAACTGAGATGCAATATTAGGGGTGGGGGATTCGACTGTATAAACTACTCTACAGTGTTAGCTCTTTTAGACTGGCTTTGAGCTGTATGTTCCTAACTTCATGGTTTTCTGCTTCTGGATCTTATAAGGGCCATGAATTCTCTTGCCCTGAGACCTGGGGATACTGGTGGAGAGGTCCTAGGACTGGAATATGACCTTGAGTTCGGGCAGGCCTTGCATTATCCTGAAAGATGAACCAATTCTAACTTTGGGCATTTTACCTAATGCATGTCAATCTCAGCTTACCCACCTACAAAATGGGAATAACAATATATTCATGCCATAGCTGGTTTGGCTCAGTGGATAGAGCATCAGCCTGCGGACTAAAGGGTCCCAGGTTCAATTCCAGTCAAGGGCATGCACCCGCGTTGCAAGCTCGATCCCCAATAGGGGGCATGCAGGAGACAGCTGGTCAATGATTCTCTGTCATCATTGATGTTTCTCTCTCTCCCTCTTCCTTCCTCTCTGCAATCAATAAAAATATTTTAAAAAAACAATATATTGAGAAGTCTTATGAAACTTATGATACATGTCAAGCACCTCAAACACAGTAAGAATTACTATTCATTACATGAATTCTGGGCCAGAGACGTTAGCTGCACAATTTGGAGAAACCAATTCATGGAGACTGCGTTTTTGTTTCATGAAATGACTTTTTAACTCTCAACCTGACACTCTCAAAAACGGTGTCATTAATTTCAATAGATGTAAAAAAATATATACTTGACAACTGACTGTCTCTTGAGATGCAGCATAAGGGTCAGGCCTCAGCTTCATTCATCCGGAGAAATCTGAAGTTAGAAACCCCTCGCCGAAGCCTTCCCGGGCCTAGTGCAAATCCCAGCCACCTCTCACCGCCGTGGCTGCATGTGTCCTCAGCTGTCACCAGGAGAAGACAGAGCAACAGCTGCAGATGGTTGCTTCTAACCCTGGTCCTGCACGGGTGGCAGGATGGCCCACAACCCTGGGGATGCACAGCTTCAGAATTCACAACGCAGGTGCTGGGCTTCAGATGGGAAGTCGGTGACCTCCTGTTCCTCTTGCCCAGGTGCTCAGCTGTGTTTCCGGGAAGCTAACAGCTCATCCGAGGTCCCCAGAAGCCGTGAACGAAGGAACCAGACCTGTGGCCAGGTGAGTCCTGCTCTGTGAGATGTGAGCTGGTTGACAGTAAACATGGAGGTAAGAACAAAAGGTTTCAGGTGGTGACAGAGGGCTTTGCATCTACAGTCAGATTCAACCACCCGGCTGCCCAGACGGCACTGGCTGCATGCAGGTCCCACACAGGGATCTCCATCCAGGGCTGGAAGTGGGGCCCACAGCCAGCCCTCTCCTCCAAAGCACAGCATCCTGCAGCTCTGGGGAGAACGTGTCCTCACTGCACTTGACACATGTTGCTGGAGACGCTGGAATGAGAATGGTGCTGTTTTTCCCACCAGTCTCCATACTGGCTAGGCTAGTAGCCATGCTAGAAAGGAGAGCACTGATTGGGTTTAATGAATCCCGCCCCCTCCCCACCCGGGTTATCTGCAGGTGGGAGAAAAGAGCTTCCCTCCCAGGTCAGAGGGCATTCGACAGAGGTTTTGCCAAGGGAAAAAAAATCAGGATTTTCTTTTCCTAATTACTGAAGTTACTGTAATTCACAGAATAATCTGAAACAGTTGGGCATCTGTTTAGGAGACAATTTCACATCCTCACCCAAAATAAGTGTATGCCAGGATCACCGCGTTTGCCTGCCTTTGCCCGCACTCGCTCACAGTTGGAACAAACAATATTAATAACAGATTGCCACCTGTGGACGAGCCACAGCCTCCTTCACCATTATATGTATTTAACAGCAGGAAATGGTCCCAAACTTTCAGTCAGTAGAACAGAAAAGTCATCTCCAGACTTTCCATATGAAGATACCCCCTTCTTATAACCATGAGAGAAGGCAGTTCTTCTCCACTTCCTGCTATTAAGGCTGGATGGTTGGAAATTTTCATATCAACAGGGCTTGTGAGATTTTGCAAAAGAAGCCTGGACCCTGAGCCTTCGGAAGGCCTCTGACTGTTTTCATCACTCCATCACAATAAAACAGAAGCTTCAACTATTAATCTTAGATCATTGTCGTTTCTAATAGGCACAGTCTTCTTCAAATATTGACCCCTTTGTGGGTATGTGACTCCCTTATTATCCCTGATCACGTCCCTGCTCTGCACTCTGCTCCTCTGAGTTGGCTCCTCTTGTTTTCTCGCCATTAGTGCCAGCACCATACATCCTCCTCCGTCCCTCTACTTTCAGTCTACACGTACCTGTATATTTAAAGTAGATTTGTTTTGTACACAACATATATTCTGGTCTTGTTTTTATCCTCCCTGACAATCTCTGTTTTTTAATTGGTATATTTAGACCATTGATGTTCAAGTGATTACCAGTATAGGTGGATTAATATCTACTATATGTGTCACTGTTTTCTATTTGTTGCCCATATTCTTTGTTTCTATGTTTGTCTTATACTCTTTTTCTGATTTTTTTATTCAGTTGAGCATTTCATATAATTCCATTTTCTCTTCTCTCTTAGCATATCAATTATATTTCTTTTCATTTTTGGAGTGGTTTCCCTAAAGTTTGCAATATACATTTACAACTAATCCAAATACACTTTCAAATACCAGTATACTCCTTTATGCGAAGAGCAAACATGTTAGAATAACAAAACAAAAAATTCCTAATGATTGTTATTAATATTTTGAACACACTGTTACCTATTAGATCAATTAATAGAGAAATAAAAGTGTTTATTTCACCTTCACTTATTCATTCTCTGATGATTTTTCTTTCCTTAACGTAGATCCAAGTTGCTGACCTTTATCATTCTCTTTCCCTGAAGAATGCCTTTTAACATTTCTTGTGAGGTCTACTAGCATTTTCTGAGAAAATCTTTATTTCTCCTTAACTTTTGAAAGACAATTTCACAGGATACAGAATTCTAGGTTGGTGGGTTTTTTAAATCTAAGCACTTCAATGTTTCACTCCACTTTCCTCTTGCTCACATAGTTTCTGAGCACATGTCAGACATGATTCTTACCTTTGTTCCTCTTTAGCTAAGGTGTTTTTCCCCTCTGGCATCTCTTGAGATTTTTATCACCAATTTTCTGAAGCATCGATCCGATGTGCCTGGGTGACATTTTTTGGCATGTATCCTGCTTGGTGTTATCTAAGCTCCCTGGATCTGTGGTTTGGTGTCTGACATTAATTTAGGGGAAATTCTCAGTCATCACTGCTTCTGTTTCTTTTTGTCTTCTCCTTCTGAGAGTCCTATTATACTTACAAATATATCTTGAATTATTCCACAGCTTTTGAATATTCTCTTTCAGTTTTGGGGGGGTTTTTTCAGCCTTTTTTTTTTGTCCTCTCGCTTTTCATTGTTGGAAGTGTCTATTGTAATACCCTCACGCTCAAGGGTTCTTTCCTCAGCCATGTCCATTCTACTAATGAGTCCATCCTTCATTTCTATTACAATGGTTTTCATCTCTAGTGCTTCTCTTTGGTTCTTTCTTAGAATTTGCATCTCTCTGCTTGCATTACCCATCTGTTCTTGTATGTTGTCTACTTCTTCCATTAAATCCCTTAACATACTAAACATTAGTGTTTTAAAAATTCCTGATCTGATCCGTCCAGCGTTCCTTCAATATCTGTCTATGGTTCTGGTGCTTGTTTTTTCGCTTCAAATGTTTGTCTTTTTGTCTGCCTTATAATTTTTGTTGCAAGGTGGACATGATGGACTAGGTACAAGGAACTGTGGTAAATAGGCTGTTAGTGATTAGCGGCCAGGTGTTGGGGGAAGGGAAGTGCTCTAAGGTCCTATGAGTAGGTCTCAGTCTCCTGGAGAGCCTGTCCCTGGACTGTGACCTGCACTGGTGCCTCTCATGTTTTTCTTTCTGCCTCCACCACCCACCCCACAACCCAGGTGGAACATAATGGCTACGGGGGCTAAAGTTGGGTACTTCAATTCGCCAGCAGGTTGAGCTCTGGGAAATGGTTTCCTCTGGGGGCATACTTTAGTAAAAAAGAACGGAGTGCTCGGATACATTTTTATTAAATCTTTATTGTTGAGAATACGACAGATGTCATCCTTTTTTTCCCCATTGCTCCCCTGCACCCAGTTCCCAACCAGCTCCAGGCCTTCAATCCCTACTGTCTATGTCCATAGGTAAGATCTTTGGTTAATCTCTTCCCACTCCCCCCATCCCCCTGAGATTCATCAGTCTATTTCATGCCTCTGATTCTGGTTTATTCATCAGTTTATTTTGTTCATTCGATTTCTTGGTGTGTGTTTTTATTTTTAGATTCAAGTGTTGATAGGGATGCATTTGTGGCCATTATAATGTTCATATTTTTATCTCTTCTTCCTCTTATTAAAGACTACCCTTCAACATTTCATATAACTGGTTTGGTGGTGATGAGCTCCTTTAGCTTTTTCTTGTTTGTGAAGCTCCTACCCTGCCCACTGTTGGAAGCACAATGTGAGGTCCTGGTTGAGCTCCTGGCAGGAAAGCTCACCAAACTATGGGCCCCTCCATGTGACCAAGAGCCCCTGGAGCCTTTAACTGCTGGCGTGTCCACCATGAGCCTCCGGAATCCATCCATTACAGCTCAGGTTTTCCTGCCCGGCACCTGTTCCCGTGAGGTTTCCGCTCTGGTGAGCTGTGACTCTCCACCCCACCTGTCTCTCCAGTGTCAGGGCAGGAGTGGGCCCTGCGACCTCACTTCTGTGACAGATCTAAGAAGAGTTGTTGATTATTTGCCTTCTTTAGCTTTTTTCTTATTAGAATGAAGGGGTAACTTCTAGGCTCCTTACGTGCCTGACCAGAGCATGCAAGTCCTCTCCTCGACTCTTTTTAAGGCAAAGAATTCTGGTTTTTAAATTCTCTTTTTAAAAAAAAAAAAAAAAAAACTTCAGTTAAAATATTGATTACCCTGTGGTTCATCTTGTCTTCAGAAAGAAAGACGTTCTGGGCTTGAGCTAAGAAATCTGACTCTTCCGTTCTCCTTCATGGCTCCCGTTAGTGCACGCGAGAGCGGCCTCCTCTTTAGCATCTGGATCTTTCCATAAACCGCCGGGAGATGTAGAATTAAGTGCCCAAGCGCTCAAGTGGTTCTCTCCTCAGAGAGGCCTGCAGGTGGAGGCCTCTCGCCCAGCTCTCCTTTCAAACGCACTTACCTCTCTTCTCTCCGAGGTAATGATTTCTTTATTACGATTTGCCTCGAGTCTTTTGCTCCGATAGGTCTGGTATAAATACTCATGATCTTTTCAAAGCGGGTCCTCTTTGTAAAATATTCTCTTGATAAGCTAAGAGTTCTTCAAGGAGATGCTTAACTAAACCAGCCGGGGATCCTGGAGGCGCCGACACAGACAGCCCTCTTCTCTGCCCGTGGGAACCCTCGTGAGGATGAGGGTCCCAACCCAGAGAGGAGGGCGGCCCCGTCGAGGCTGGGCCACGAATGAGAATCCACAGAAAGACAGCAAAGTGGGCGGCTAGAGCACTGACCGGAAAGGTCTTACCACCTGACCTTTAAGGAAAAACCTGTTAAGGGAGGGTACGTTTCCCTGGAAGCTCTGCACTTCCATCACTCGTTCCACGATCAGATTTACTCCTTGGCGGGCGGGTGGGCCTTGTGAATGTCAGCTCCGGCTCCTGGGAGAGAAAGCACTTTCAAAAGGGCCCCTTGCCAGGCAGAGTTCAAAATAAGCAAAGAGAGCCCTGGCTGGTTTGGCTCAACGGATAGAGCATCAGCCTGCAGACTGAAGAGTCCCAGGTTCAATTCTGGTCAAGGGCATATGCCTGGGTTGTGGGCTGGATCCATAGCAGGGGGCGTGTAGGAGGCAGCTGATCAGTGATTCTCTCTCATCACTGATGTTTCTATCTCTCCCTCTCCCTTCCTCTCTGAAATCAATAAAAATATATTTTTAAAATAAGTAAGCACAGAAAGTCCCCCGCTCCAGGGCTCCAGGGGGACAGGCACCCAGATTCTGGGCCTCGGTGGAGCCGATCAGCCCGCGGGACAGACAACCCTCCCGACAGCCCAGCCTGAGGCTGGGAGCCCGAGGGAGAGACGCCCAGGGCGAGGCAAAGCCCAAGAACAGCCGTGTGACCTTCACTTCTCCTGGGGAAGGGCGCCTGGCCCGCTGGCATCGGCTCAGTGCCAGGAGAGCCCACCCCGCAGTCTGTCGGGCAGAAGCAGCGCCTACAGCAGGCAGTGGTCCTGCCATGAGCACCCTCCAGCCTGTCCTGCCCGTGTGCCCGGAGGCAGGGCAAAGGGGTGCAGTTGTGGTGCCAGAGAGGGGGGCACCTCTCCCCGAGCTGCATCAGGTGCCCGACCCTGCCAGCCTGGTCTCCTGTCCCAGGTGACACATTCTCTACCCGGAGAGGAGGGAGGAGTGTCTTTACAGGGTTTCACTGGCATGTAGAGAAAACGAGCTCACTGGTGTTCAAATTGAGCCTAAGTGTCAGTCCCATGAAGTTTCAAAGGCGTCTGGGCATAAATGCCAGGCAGGGGGTTCACAGAGTAATTAGGTAGGCGGGTAGGCAGGAAGGTAGGTAGGTAGGCAGGCAGGTAGGTAGGCAGGCAGGTAGGTAGGTAGGCGGGTAGGTACGTAGGCAGGTAGGTAGGTAGGTAGGCAGCTAGGCAGGCAGGTAGGCAGGTAGGTAGGTAGGTAGGTAGGTAGGTAGGCAGGTAGGCAGGCAGGCAGGCAGGTAGGTAGGTAGGTAGGCAGGCAGGTGGGTAGGCAGGCGGGTAGGTAGGCAGGTAGGTAGGTAGGTAGGTAGGCAGGCAGGTAGGTAGGTAGGTAGATAGGTGATCGATCACCCATTCAAGACGACCCCGCCTGAGGTAGCCATGAGTGAGTCACGAACAGTAAAAGGAAGCGTCTGTCCCAGATGAAAGGCAGTAGGCCCGTTCTTTCCCAGCCTCCCAGGAAAGGATGCGCTTGGCTAACAGGGTCATTCAATTGCCAAGGGACCAGTAACCTCGGGTGTTCAGAACAAATGACATTTCTGATCCTGTTCATGGGGCTTTGCCTACGTGCCCCCTCTCCTCCCAGGAGCTTGGACATTCCCACTCGGCCTGATGGTCAGGGGAACGGGCAGTGTGGGTATCTCAGGGCCACTGAGCAGGCGGCAGGGGCTGGTGCTGTCAGAGGGATGGCCTGTGGCTGCGGCTCCGCCTGGACTGGCGCCCGCTTTAGCGCTTCCTTGGAGTGATGGCCAATGCCCTGGAGGACACTCAGTTGTGATCTTTGGAGAGTCAGGTCCCCAATTTAAAAGGCAGTTATTCTCATTGGCGCCTTATTTGGCAGGAGGCCAGGCGATGCGGTCCGGGCTGCAGTCATGGGGTCCCGGTGGTGACAGGGCGCCAAGGGGCTCCCCACGTTCCGGCCCAGCAACGGCAGCGGCCGTGGCCCCAGATAAGCCTGGGGGCTTGTCCCCCTCCAGCTGCAGCACCAGCCTGTGCCTCAGACCCCCCGTGGTCAGACCCCTGTGGTCAGACCCGAGATGGTGGGAGAGGAAGGGCGTGTGCGTGGCCACGAGAAACATCCACGTTGGTAGCTGTCTCCAGTCCCTCACTGCTGCCTCCTGGGCCAGCCAAGCCGGCATCTCCGGCTCCAGTTCGCAAACTCCACGGGGCACGGGCGCCCACCTCTGCTCTCTGCCTGTGGTGGCCGCCGGGCTTTGTGGTTGTTTTTCATATATTTTTACTGATTTCTGAGAGGAAGAGAGAGGGAGTGAGAGATGAGAACATCAATGATGAGAGACACAGCGATTGCTGGCCTCCTGCACGCGCCCCAGCCAGGGCCAGGGACGGAGCCTGCATCCAGGTGCGTGCCCTTGCCCGGAATCGAACCCAGGACCCTCCAGTCCGAGGTCCGACGCTCTGTCCACCGAGCCACACCAGCCAGGGCTGTTGGCGGTTTTGTGCTAAGAATCAGATGTTGGTGAGAAGGGCCCGGCCCGCCCTCGTGTGACGGCAGGCGGAACAGGACAGCCCAGGTTCCGCTGGTCACTGCACACTGTCCCCCGGTTCCATCAGCACCAAGCTCCTGGGCGGCTCTGCCCTTCATGTTGGGGGGTCGGTGCTAAGGAGGAGCCCTCATGGCTTGGGTGAGTTGACAGGCTTCCTCTCCGTCCACTTCCGCGGGGGCCAGCGCTCCAGCTCAGCGCCTGCTCCAACCACCTGGCCAGCTGGTCCCACACGTTGTCACTGCGGCCAGAAGCAAAGGATCTGGCACACTCCGGGGGAGCAGGGGGCGGAGCCCGCAAACACCCCACACTCCCACCCTACCCATTGGCCACCTTACACGGCCAGGCGGAGGACAGGAGCCACGTAGACACACCTGCCACGTGGACCGGGTAGACCAACCTTCCAGGCCCAGCGTTGCCCGCCGCCCACCAGGGAGGTTGCACCCGTCCGGGGCTCCCTGCGCCCTGAGTGCCTCCTGCGATCACTCCCGCAAGGGCCAGCGGGGGGCCAGCGCTCAGGGCCCCACTCCGCCTAACCGCTCTGCAGTCACCAGCTCAGAACCTTGGTCTTGTCCTTG
>NW_005871422.1:65520-75617 GCF_000147115.1 Myotis lucifugus | reverse complement strand
CCCCCCCTCCTCCCCTCCCACTATTCTCCCCCAGGGGGGGGGCGCAGCACCAGCGCCGGAAACGTCCTCGGGAAAGAAAGTTTTTCCTTTCTTTTCGAGCAGCCCGGGGAGGGGACTGACGGAGGCCGTTTTTCCAACAGAAGCCTTTTTTGAAAAAAACCCTGGGGTTCTAAAGGGGAAACCCCTTTCCGGGAATTTTGAGCCCAAAAGTGCCCCCCGGTGGCTGGCGGCAGAATTGTCGTTCTTTTTTGGTCCTGGGGAGGGTTTTGGGGGAGGAGGAGGGGGAGGTTTTTGAGAAGCCGCCCTGGGAGGGACCTGGACAGGCAGGATGGGCAGCAAGGGGGGACCGTGGGGGGGGGGGGGTCTGGGGGGGCTGGTCTGGCGGCACCAGGACACGGTAAGAAAGGATGGAGGGTCAGGCGGATCCCAGCAAAATGCAGAGAAGGTGGGCCTGCAAGACGGATGCTCATGAACCAGGCATAGATGGGACAGTGACAGGTGTGAACGCTGGACCGAACTTGAGAGGCGGGGCGAGGTCCCATGGTGCCCAGGCCCTTCAGCCAATGACCTGGAAGCTTGGGCAGACACAGGGGCCTCCTGCGCCGGCCCTGTTCGCCACAACCTTGCAACACGTGGCGCTACATTTGAAGGGCTGTATAGAAGTGTATGGGGAAAGCAAGGGTTGCTCTGACAACAGATTGCGGAATCTCAGAGGGAAGGTGGGGGTGGGAAGAGAGCAACCTAAGACCTCGCGTGCATATATGCATGACCCATGGACACAGACAGTGTGGTGAAGGCCTGGGGCGGGGGGGGGGGAGGGCAGGCTGGAAGGTGTCAATGGGGAGGAAAGGAGGACATAGGTAATACTTTCACAATAAAGATTTAATTTTTAAAAAAGAATTGCTGTGTTGTATGAAAGGAGAGAAGGTTAGCACTCCCCTTGACAAAAAGAATTGCTTCTGACCCCTGGAGGAGGGACTGAGATTCATATTGGAGAGCGTGACGTTGAGAAGGGGCACATTCTGTGAGTCACAGCGACGCAGAGGCAACAGCAAGTGCGGGCAGCTGCTTCTCCCTCCACTGGGGAGAGGGCGGGGCGAGGGCTGGGCAGCCCGGCCTCCTCCAACATGTCCTTCCTCGGGGGCTCGGAGTCGCTCTTCCAACCACAGGACATGCTTGCCCCGCTACACGCCCCTAACTCTCAAAGCAGCTTGTTTCTTTTTTTAATAATTCTTTATTGTTGAAAGTATTACGTATATCTCCTTTTTCCTCCCAAAGCCCCCCTTCAGGCCCCTTCCCTCACCCCCAAAGCCCCCCAAACCCCACACTCCGACACCCTCACCCCACACCCACCCAGCCACACCCATACCCCCCGCCTTCAGCACCTACTGTCTGTGCCCATGGGCCATGCATATGTGCACACAAAGTCTTTGGTTGATTATCTCCCACCCACCCACCCTCCCCTGCCTTCCCTCTGAGATCCCACACTCTGTCCCAGGCTTCCATGTCTCTGGATCCACTCTGTTCATCAGTTTGTTTTGTTCATTAGATTCCACATATGAGTGCGATCATGTGGTACTTGTCTTTCTCTGGCTGACCTATTTCGCTTAGCATGATGCTCTCCAGGTCCCTCCATGCTGTTTCAAAGGGTAAGAGATCCTTCTTTTTCACTGCTGCATAGTATTCCATGATGTAAATGTACCACAGCTTTTTTATCCACTTGTCTACTGGTGGGCACGTGGGCTGTTTCCAGATCTTAGCTGTTGTAAACTGTGCTGCTATGAACGTAAGGGTGTGTACATTCTTTCTGATGGGTGCTTCGGGCTTCTTAGGATGCATTTCTAGAAGTGGGTTCACTGGGTCGCATGGCAGTTCCATATTTAATTTTTTGAGGAAATCTATACTATTGCACAGTGGCTGCACCAGTCTGCATTCCCACCAGCAGTGCACGAGGGTTCCTTTTTCTCCGCATCCTCGCCAGCACTTGTCATTTGTTGATTTATTGATGATAGCCATTCTGACAGGTGTGAGATGGTACCTCATTATCATTTTGACTTGCATCTCTCGGATAATTAGTGACTTTGAGCATTTTTATATGTCTCTGGGCCTTCTTTGGAGAAGAAGTATGTCCACCTTGGAGAAATGTCTATTTAGGTCCTTTGCTCATTTTTTAACTGGATTGTTTACCTTCCTTCTGTTGAGTTGTATGAGTTCCTTATATAGTTGGATATAAACCTTTATCAGCTGTATCATTGCCAAACATGTCCTCCCTACAGTGGGCTCCCTGTTCGTTTGGCTGCTGGTTTCTTTTGCTGTGCTGAGCTTTTTATTTTGATTGAGTCCCATGTGTTTATTTCCTCCTTGGTTTCCTTTGCCCGAGGATCTGTGTCTGTGAACATGTTGCTAGGAGAGATGTCTGAGATTTTGCCGGCAGCTTCTTTCTTAATCGGAAGAGGCTCAGCATTGAGAAACCATTTCATTTAGATCCAGAAAAGGGGGTGTGAGTGTGAGTCCTGGGGCCTCCTGATTCTCTAAGTTTAGTAAACTCCCTTAAACATTCTGAACCCCATTTCCCAGTGGACTTTAAAATGGTAATAACAGCCCGGCTGGTGTGGCTCAATGGTTGATCATCAACCTATGAAGCAGGAGGTCGCTGTTCGATTCCCCATCAGGGCACATGCCCAGGTTTCAGGTTCCATGCCCAGTAGGGGGTGTGCAGGAGGCAGCCAATCAATGATCTTCTCTCATCATTGATGTTTCTATCTCTCGCTCCCTCTCCCTTCTTCTCTGAAATCAAGAAAAATATATTTAAAAAAAATAATAATAACACCCCATAGAGTGACTGTTAAAACGAACGGTATAAGCAAGTTTAAAGTGCAACTCAAGTTCAGAGAGGTTAAGTACTTTTTTAAATGTCACATGGCTAGTAAATTGCAGAGAATTATTGTGAAATCTGAGCAACCTGACTTCAAAACCCATATTCCAAGTACTAAGTGGAATAGTCTTTGGTTGTTCCAATGATTTTCTCCGAATGACAATCGGATTTACCCTTCCAAAGCGTTGTGTAAATTGTGTCAATGGCTCCTTTTGCTTAGACTTTAAACCTCAACGTGTACACCTGGAACTTGTTCATCAGGCATCCGAGGCCCAGGATGCTTTGCTCACAGCCTACCATTTCCATCTCGTTTTCTTTCACAAACACCGTGTCCCGGGTGCACACTGGACTCACGTTTCCCCGCACACCCCCTATGATTCCCTATGATTCCCGTGCCCTTGGCTGAGGGAACAAACTGCCCCTTGTCGGCAAAAGGCGAGTGAACCTCAACAGCTGCTGCAAGGAAAGAAGTGGAGGACGCTGGTGAACTGGCCCCCTCTAGGTGCGCCCAATACTGGGAGAGAAATGGGTGGCCCTTAATCCCAAGGTAGCCCAGCCAACGTGGCTGGGTAGTTGAGTGTCAACCGATGAACCAGGAGGTCACGGTCAGGGCACATGCCTGGGTGGCGGCTTGCTCCCCAGTGGGGAGCGTGCAGGAGGCAGCCGATCAATGTGAGCATCTTTGATGTTTCTCTCTCCCCCTCTCCCTTCCTCTCTGAAATCAACAAAAATATATTTTAAAATATTCCAAAAGTAACAGGGAGAAAAGAGGTGTAGTTTTCAAAACCCCATTGCATTGTGAGCCTGACACGGTTTATTCATTCATTTAATAAATATTTGCTGCCCTAGCTGGTTTGGCTCAGTGGATAGAGCGTCAGCCTGCGGACTGAAGAGTCCCAGGTCCAATTCCGGCAAGGGCACATGCCTGGGTTGCAGGCTTGATCCTCAGTAGGGGACATGCAGGAGGCCGCCAGTCAATGATTATCTCTCATCATTGATGTTTCTATCTCTCTTTCCCTCTCCCTTCCTCTCTGAAATCAATAAAGATATATTTAAAATATAAATAAAATAAATAAATAAATATTTCCTGAGGGCTTGCTCTGGGGTTGGCATTGGACTAGGCCAAGGAAACAATTGTGAAAAGTTGATGTTTCTGCCTTCAGTTTGGCGAGGGGACAGACAGTCATACAGGCCAATCAGTTTCTTAAAAATAAACACATGGGAGGTTGGCACAGAGTTAAGTTTTGTTGAGTGAAGGAATTAATGAATGGGTAAAGCTACTATACTTAAATGTTCCTTTTAAGCATTTAAGTGTAACAAACAAAACCTGTTTTTAACAAACAAACCCTTTCCAAATATATATTGTAAGTCTATCTAAACCTATAGATATGGCAAATGATAACTTCTCAAAATGCCAATAAAAGTCTTAATAAAATTCTTATTCTTTCAACTTGAAATTCTAAGTTTAAATCAATACTCAAAAATTTCAAATCGGAATCATAAGCTTCATCATTTTCTTTAATAGGCTATCTTTTCTTAAAATGTGTCAAATAATTTAAATGAACATTATAGACTTTCTTAACCCAAAATAATAATATAGATGTGATGTAATTCTCATAGCTTAGCTTCAATGGAATATTTTGTGGGTTATAAGACAATCACTTAAAAAGCCATTCTATTTCCCGCGTCTGGGGATTGCAGTGGCATATTGATTGGAGGGTGTTTGGCTGGATTTCAGGGTCCCCTTCTCACCCCCAACCCTTTCCTTTCTGGCCCCTGAGCTGTAAGGACACATGCCCGGGGTGGTAGCAGCCATTATCTCATCATGTATATGGTGTGAGTACAGGAGATGATGAAACCAGCATTTAACAAAATTCATAGACCAGCAGAGGGCAGAGGTGGAGAGTAAGACTCCTGGTATTGCTTAAGTCTGTGGATACTGCCGTGTTTTAATTAAGACCCACCCTGGCTCATCCTAACTGCATGAGCCCACCCATTTCTTGTTTGGCTAAGTTTCAGTTGGCTTTTCATCACTCTTAACCAAAAGAATCCTCATGTATTTATTATGCTGCATAAACCATTATTACTCTCCAATATTATCCCAGCTCTAAAGAAATTTTTTTACTCCAATAGCCTTGAAAGTGCTCGAGGAATGAAGGGAGATGGGGAGATTCTAACATGCACCAAAGTGGTGGGGAGTGGGCATCAGTCTTGAAAGGTGAAATGAGGGGCTGATGGAGAATTCGGCAAACTGATGGATGCGGAGCAAGTAGTGGCCATGAAAACGCAAATGCCCTGGCGTCCTCTGAACTCGGGAGGACAACAGACTTCCATGGTTTCTTTGTGGACTGGAAAAGTCAAGTCACTTTGTCCTGTTATGAAAGCATAACAGAAGGCTTACTGGTAGATCTCTGGGTGACATTTCCTTGCTTTCTACCAAGATAGTAGTTTTTCAGCTCCTGGGAGTATCATGATTTACTATGATACAAATAGTTAGCTGTAGTAAAGGCAGGAAAATAACGGGAGGTTGAGCTTCCGGCAGGCCTGAGGACTAGCTCATCCCCAGAGGAGGGAGCCTGGCATCCAGAAAAGACAGCGCCACAGCACCTGTTATTTCTGTTTGACTTGCATTCATGTCCCCTGGCAGTAGTGCCTCCATATCTTCTGGAGGACAATTCTTTACCCTCATCTAATCCATATATTGGGGCTGCCTCACCCCTAGCTCCTGCAGTGCCTTGTCAGGAGAGTTGGGCAGGCTTGTAGCCAGAACAACTGATTCGGGAACCTTGTCCTAAGGATGGGGGTGGGTGGGTGGTCAGAGCGTATCTGAAAATGAAGACAACACCAAGGAAGGCATGGATGGGTCAAAAAAACAAAAACAAAAAACAGGAGAAAATTTTCTGGAAACATTTTTTAAGACTCTGACTCTAGCCATGCCTGAGTTCAGAGATCTTGTGGACTTTTCAGGAGCAGGTGCCATGGAACCAGTCCCTCCCACCCCCACCTTTTATTCTTTTTCTTTTTTTTTAAGCTTCGTTTACTTTGAGTTGGATTTTCTTAGGGATGTCATTACACGCGGCTTCCCCACTAGCGGGTGTAGCTCCCTCCCTCGTTTGTTCAGAGCTAATGCTGGCAGACAGGCATTGGCTGCCACCTGCTGGGATAGTGCAGGGTCCCAGCCACAGAGTGCACATTCCTGAGAGTACCCGGGTCTCAGGACTGAGACGACAGCAGTCAGATAACCAAGGCCTGGCTACAGGGATAGGAACTGGAGGGGACTGAAGTGTCAGGTGAAGACTTGACCTCAAGAACCATGAAACCTCCTTAGTCTTAAAAAGAAAAAAGGTCGCCGGAACCGGTTTGGCTCAGTGGATAGAGCGTTGGCCTGCGGACTGAAAGGTCCCAGGTTTGATTCCGGTCAGGGGCATGTACCTGGGTTGCAGGCACATCCCCAGTGGGAGATGTGCAGGAGGCAGCTGATCGATGTTTCTCTCTCATCGATGTTTCTATCTCTCTCCCTTCCTCTCTGTAAAAAATCAATAAAATATATTTTTAAAAAGAAAAAAGGTAAAGGCAGGAATGACAAATAGGTTTTGTCCATAGCAAATCTGATTGCCACGGCAGGCCTGGGTTTCTATGTTAAGAAAGATTTGAGGCCACATCCAGCACAGCAGAGTGCATACTATCATTGATTACTGGTATCCGGTATGGGATGGGTAGAAGCAGGAGGATGGGATATGATCGATACTGCCCATCTGTGGGTTTCTCAGTAGGACTACTGCTGGCATTTCAGTGGTTCAGTCTTCACTGGGGGGCACTGTCCAGTTCATTTCAGGGCCTTAGTCCACTGGATGCTAGGACTACCACTCCAGTCACTGTGCTGAGCAAAAATCAAGTCCCCGCATACGTTGGGTGCCTCTTATGAGAACAGCACTGCTCTATTTGAAAATCATTAAGTTTGACCAAGAGTGGCTTGACTTGGATTGAATTACCTGAGGATTGAGCTAGAGCTCCTAAAATTCTTTAAGACTAAAGGGGAAAATAATTGGGATTTTTAAATTTGTTTTTTAGAGCCAGAGTCCAGACTGAGCTTGCCCTCCGAAAGGAGTAGGGATTGGGAAAGTGAAGACTTTCCAGCAATAGGAAGAAGATGCCTATGGGGCCAGGGAATCAGGAAGAACCTTAAGCAGGGAACAGTAGCCAAGGCTAGAGTTGAAGTTGGTAAAGAAGCATCACTCATAGTAGTGTAGACGGGGAGGTTGGTATTGTGTAGGTGGGATACTGTTCATGTTTTCCCTGTGTTCAGACATGCTCTTGGAGCGGCATGACCTTTGCTTACAGAGTGGCTTTTTCAGATGTTCACGTTCTTTGCAATGATGTTAAGCAGGAGAACATCCAGGCCCAGCTGTGAGCGGGAGACCAACCTGTAGCAATGTCAAGGTCAGCTCCTGTGGGTCATGGATTTTCTCTTTCTCCCACTTTATCATTGGTTTAATAATCGTTCGTTTTCTTGATCCCTCACTGGACTGTAAACTGCCCAAGGGCCTGGACCTGTTTTGATTACCACTGAAGACCCAGAGTCCAGCTAAGTCTCCCAGCCTCATGACAACTTAAAGACTAGTTACTGAATAAATGAATGAATGGTCCAATTAGCCTATCAGACCGAGTGGCTGGAAGTTAGGAGTCACTTCCTATTCAGCTCTGTATTTCTAGAAACAAACAGTTCGGGTGCAGCTCATTAAATATATCTTGAATTAAAGAGGAGCTTTCCATAAGGTAAGATTTATTGATTTTTAAAAATAAGGTAACATGAATTCCACTTTTTGAAGGAAAGACAATGCTCAACTCAAAAGGGTTCGCTCATGACAAACGAAGAAAACTCACAGCAGAATCAAGGGTTTTCGTCATTTTCCGTTGTGTTGAATTTGAAGAGTGAAGCTCAGAGCTCTGAAAGCTTAAAATTGCTTTTTATACCCATCATCAATTCACTGCCCCGCCCCAAATCTATTTATTTATTCATTCATTCATTCATTCATTCATTCATTCATTCATTTATTTCAACAAGTATTTATGCTGCCTACTTGATGCCAGACGCTGTGTGAAGTGCTAGGACTAAGTCACAAACCTGCCTGCTGACGTCATGGGACTTACGTTCAGTGATGGGCCAAAAATAATGAAACGGGAAATAAAATATCTGGGAGTTATAAGACTCCCGAAGGAAACAACAGCATATTACCACGGGAAATATCAGCGGTGAGTCTATTTTTGGTGGACGGTCAGTGAAGGCATCTATAGGGGAGAAATATTTAGGCTGAACCCTAACGATGAGGAACTAGACCTGTGGACAGCATGGAGGAGACATTCTTGGGGGGCAGGCCCGTTTGCCCCAAGGTCCTGAAGCAGGAGAGGACTTCGTGCGTCTGAAAATATTAGGAAAGAAGAGGAGTGTGGTTGGAGCATAGTTAGCAAACGAGGCAGTAAATAGAACCTCACGTTTGTAGATCAGAACCTGAGGTTTGCAGGAAGTTT
The DNA here is from genome assembly GCF_000147115.1 of Myotis lucifugus. Classification (NCBI taxonomy): domain Eukaryota; kingdom Metazoa; phylum Chordata; class Mammalia; order Chiroptera; family Vespertilionidae; genus Myotis; species Myotis lucifugus. Next base: position 67,213 of record NW_005871422.1, on the reverse strand, counting down.
GAGACTTTCCCATATCCCTGAAGCTCAGGGGCAGGTAGGGTTCACCCCCAGATCTTCTGGCTGAGACTGGATGCTTTCATCTTATCCTGAAAAGGGTGACTTTTCTGACAGCTATGATTTTCAAGCATTTTAGGAACAAAACTCTTTTTCAAATAAAATCTCATATTAAAACCTAATGTTCAAAACAGTAAAGGGGGGCTTCTCTGCTGGAGTTGGAGGAGGGGACCCAGAATCTCAATTGTTTAGTCCTGCTACCCTCCCCCACCTCGGGCTCAGCCAGTGGAACTGAAACCCCAAAGACATTGTTTTTAGTTTTCAGAATCACGTCTCCAAAACATGTGGGAGTGCCATCAGTCACCTGCACAATATTTCCTCAAAAGTGGGTTCTGTTTAGGGCTTGCTGTTTCCACGTACATGATTGCTTTGTCTCCAAAACAGAGCTAACCTTAAGGAACCAGGCACAGTTTGATGGGTCAAGAGCTAGAGACCCCATTGCATTCAGCGTCCAGGGGCACACTTAGCTGGTGATATCATCACTGCCCTGCCATGGCTCAAGACAAGGCACCGTTTGTGCTTCTCAGCATGTCAAATATTAGGATGTTATTTTTTAATATATTTTATTGTTTTTTTACAGAGAGGAAGGGAGAGGGATAGAGAGTTAGAAACATCAATAAGAGAGAAACATTGATCAGCTGCCTCCTGCACACCCCCTACTGGGGATATGCCCGCAACCAAGGTACATGCCCTTCCTTGACTGGAATCGAAACTGGGTCCCTTCAGTCCACAGACCATCGCTCTATCCACCGAGCCAAACCAGCTAGGGCAGGAAGTAAGTTATTTTGAATCAACTTTTTTTCAATTAAATCTTTATTGTTCAGATATTACATTTGTTCCTCTTTTTTCCCACCATACTCCCTTCCACCCAGTTCCCACCCACCTTCCGCCCTCACTCCCCACCCACTGTCCTCTTTCATAGGTGCGCAAATTTTTGTCCAGTCTCTTTCCCGCATCCCCCACACCACTTTCCCCCACAAGAATATCCAGTCCATTCCCTTTCTATGCCCCTGATTCTATTATAATCACCAGTTCATTCTGTTCATCAGATTATTTATTCAGTTGATTTTTAGATTCACTTGTTCATAGATGTGTATTTGTTGTTCATAATTTGTATCTTTACCTTTTTCTTCTTCTTCCTCTTCTTAAAGGATACCTTTCAGCACTTCATATAATACTGGTTTGGTGGTGATGAACTCCTTTAGCTTTTTCTTATCTGTGAAGCTCTTTATCTGACCTTCAATTCTGAATGATAGCTTTGCTGGATAAAGTAATCTTGGTTGTAGGTTCTTGGCATTCATCACTTTGAATATTTCTTGCCACTCCCTTCTGGCCTGCATAGTTTCTGTTGAGAAATCAGCTGACATTCTTATGGGTACTCCCTTGTAGGTAACTGACTTTCTTTCTCTTGCTACTTTTAGGATACTCTCTTTGTCTTTTTCTCTTGGCATTTTAATTATGATGTGTCTTGGTGTGGTCCTCTTTGGATTCCTTTTGTTTGGGGTTCTATGCGCTTCCTGGACTTGGAAGTCTATTTCTTTCACCCGGTAGGGAAAGTTTTCTGTCATTATTTCTTCAAATAGGTTTTCAATCATCTCGCTCTCTCTCTTCTTCTGGCACCCCTATAATTCGGATGTTG
>NW_005871422.1:58925-64986 GCF_000147115.1 Myotis lucifugus | reverse complement strand
CCCTTATAGATCTGAGGAGTTATAATTGGATGGTCCACTCTGACCACCAGGCACACTGGCTCCTGGATCTCTAAGGAGGTGCTAATCTAGCCTCTGCCTGAGGCTACCCAGCAGAATCCAGCTGTAAAGCAATGCAAGTTGCCCTGGGGTCTTGGGGCAGCTGCAGTTTGTTAAGTTATTTTCATATTACAAAGGGCCAGGCCTTTCATATGCAAAAGCCTCCTTGCTTGGCTTGGGTGGGGCGGGGTCCCAGGGGATCAACAGGGCGGGCCAAGTGAGCCAGCAGTATGGCTGCTCTCAGTCTTGCCTTCAGAAGTCCTGGCAATCGCCGCAAGTGCCTCCGAGAGAAAGCTGCCCTCGAGTTCCGACCGATGCCAGACAGTCCGTTTCTCCCGTATGAGTCTGGGTCCCCAGAGACTCGCCCGGATCTGGAGCTCAGAGCCTGAGACTCCCTCCCGATTGAAAAAGACAATCGTGTCCTCAGCCGCCAGCCCTCTCCGCATGCACCTCCGCACCTTTGTATTTACTTCAGCACCGCACCTCCTCTGAGTCTCGGTATGCTTTTCTCTTTCCTTCTAGTTGTAGAAATTCCACTCAGCCAGCCTTCCTGTGGTTCTGGATGATGTCCGTTCTGTCTTTTAGTTGTATTTTTGAAGTGGTTGTGCGAGGCAGCAATCTCAGGTGTTTACCTATGCCGCCATCTTGGTTTCTCCTTGAATCAATATTTTTTTAAAAAATGCTTCATGTACATTGTTTGCTAAATGCTACAAGGACTCTTGACTATGCAAAATGACAATTGCAAAGAGCCATTCCATGGAACTATCCTATATAATAAAAGCATAATGTGCAAATCAACCAAATGGCAGACCAGTCACTATGATGTGCACTGACCATCAGGGGGCAGACACTCAATGCAGGAGTTGCCCCTAGCCCGCAGGCCCCAGGCCAGCCAAGATGGGTGCCAGCAGGGGCCCCTTGATCACCCACAGGTCACCCCACAGATCAGCCCTGATCGCCAGCCAGGCCTAGGGACCCTACCCGGGCACGAATTTCATGCACTGGGCCTCTAGTGAAAAAATAATTGGCAGCTCCTCTTACCTGCTGTGTTCATGGGCTAGAAGGCATTCTCTTTAACACTAGTGGACATAGTGGCTGTGCCATAGGGAACTCACATTGATCTCCCTGTAAGTGAGGAAAGGCAGCCAGAATCTGTCCAGGTGAGCTGCTCTGGGGATAGGGATTGTGATGTTGCCTAGGGAACAGAGTGCCACAGTAGTTCAGAGCTTGAGCTCTAGAATCAGAGCTTTATGGGTCATAACTCTACCATTTCCTATTCATGTTGGACAGCAACTCTGTCATTACTAAACCTTATTTCTCTTAAGTGAGAAAAAAGCAAGATCCATTTAACTTATCACTGTTTTGGGGTTCCTATCATGTTCCAGATGCTAGTTTTACCAATTAGATGCTAGATTTACCATGGTGGATAATAAAAACACGCTCTTTTACATTTAGATAAAGTTATTACTGGACTTGTTTTATGAATTACATGAGATAAGATTTAGTAGAGGACCTGGCCCCAGGTTTTCTTCAACGAATGTTAGAAAATTCAGGAGGTGCACAAGAACTATCTTAAAATTACTGAAAGTGTTAGGGTTGGTGAGGGCATCACAGCTCTGCCTGACCATCTGGTACCTCCCTTTCCCTCTGTTATGGATCGAGACCAAGGACTTCCTTAGACCTCCCAGAGGTGCCTGACTCTCCTGGGCACAGGACTGGATGATGTGCTGTGTGAGAGGATAGAATATTCAGGAGATTTCGGTGGGACTGATACTAATATCTAGGCTGCTGTGTATTTGGGGGGTGGGGGAGAGAGGTCGGTACTTGCTGCCCCTTAAGCCACCCTGTATAAAATCTGCAATACAGCTTCTTCCATGTACCTGTGCCTGAAATGTCTGCAATAAAGAGGTGTTTGTTTAAAAAAAAAAAGTGGGGGGAGGTTCTCAATTAGACCTTTTCTTTGTGGCTCAAGGGCTGTATTTAGGACAAATGAGGGAGTAAATACTATGGAGCAAACCTAAGCTTGACAGGAAGTTTGGACAGTAAGAGCTCCCATTAGTGACTGCCTCCTTCTCACTCAGAGTCCAACAGAAGCTGCATGATTACCTCCTAGGAATCCTGTAAAGACAGACCCTCACTGGGTGTGAGGTTGTAGCCATCAGTGTTTTAGACTTTTAAACAAGAATAGTATGTATGAGCGCTTGTATGTACCCACCGTGAATATGCTAGACGCCCTTGATTGTTTTGCCGCAGTCTCCATGGAAACTTGCCTATGGCAGGCTTCAGCGGCTGCAACAGCGCCCGGTGCTAAGGGAGGTGCATGGTGCTGTCTCCCAGGACACGGCCAGGCAGGTGTCGGCGGGCACGATGGGGTGGGGAGGCGATCAAGAGGGGCCAGAACCTAAACTAGAGACATCCATTGTGCTGAAGGGACAAACTGGACAACCGCAGAATTTTGCTGCGATTATTTTGTAAACCATTCATTTATCGTTTGCTAATGATGGGCCAGGCCCAATATTACATACTGAATGTACACAGGTTCATGCCAGTTCATAGGAACTGCTATTGCCCTCCCCCCCCCCCCCCGGGGGAAATGCCGAGACCTGCACCCCCAAGGTAAACCGCTCCCTCGCGGGGGGCTCAGAAGCAATGAAACTAGATGTGAGCCCCAGGGTCTTCATTTCCCAAGCCCCATTTGTCTTGGTTTGGGGTTTTGTTTTATTTCTTAGTGCTGCTTTATAAAAATTCAAGTGTAACTAATATATGACATTATATTCGATTCATATGTGCAGCTTAATGATTGGATAGTTGTACTATTGCAAAATGACCACCACCTTAACCAATAGTTATACATCTTAATCATGAATATTATAACCAAACAATTTCAGTCTGGCACGTTGGACGCGTTCATATCTATAGGGTGTGGCAGCAAACAGATGGTAGTCCAGACAATCTTTTGGCCTCAAAAAGAAATGAGAAAAACTGGAACTCAAACAGGCAGGCAGCCGAAACAGAGACAGGGGACCAGGGAGGTGAGCGCCCCAACAGAAGTTTGCCAGTATTTGGGGGTGTCTGCCCCTGGGCTCCATTTCTAGGAGAGGGGAAGCGGAGAGGAGGAGGGAGGCAAGGAGCACAAACCCAGACGTGCAGGGAACTGGAGGGTCTGGCTACAGGGCAGGTTAGAGAGAGGCAGCCCAGCGGGGGCAGAGCAGCGGGCCTATGTGATGGGCTCTCGGGAATGAAACCCCCACCCGGGCTTCCTCTTAGTTGAGTCACACGGGGCGGGGCTGAGCCTGGCCTTAGTTCTACACCCTAGTCCTGTGTTTGAGCAGCAAATGCCTCCCGTCCCAGGAAAGAAGCAACGGGAATGATGGTTTCCTGCACCCTCCAGAGCACCTTTCAGAACCAGCAGGTTTCCCGGTTGTAAGCAGGCACTCTAAAAAGCTTAATTTTTTGACTCAGTGTTTTCTTTCTTTTTTTCCTTAAGAAATTCTGAAAAGTGTTCAGGAGCATCCAGCTGGATGCGTTTTGTTAAGACCTGTATTCATAGGCCTGACTGCCATTTCCTCGATCTGTGCTCTTACTGTTCATTAAAATCCCAAAGCCAGTGTTTCAGCATTTGTTCTGAGACCAACAGGAGTTACCTGCTCCAGAAGGACCTGTTTATTGGACGTGGTGATGCCTGCTGTGCTCACATGTGAGGAAGAACTAATTAAAAAGGAAACAGTGAGATTTCTTATCATTGGAGTTGGCCTCACTTCCAGTAGCACACTTTGGCAATGCATCTCATTGTTTCTGTGTTATCTTACTTGTGCATCTTTAAAATTGTCTGGCAATGTTCTTTCCATGTTACACATGACAGGGATTCGCACGGTGGTGTTGAAAAGCTGAGAGTAGAGGTTGGAATATAATGAGGAGTTTTAGGCTGTGGCTGTGCAAGGTAACCGCCGTCTCGGTCACTCCCACGCAATCTCTAGAAAAGCATGTCTTTGTGTGTGGATTCCCTTTATGGGAACTAGAAGAAGGAATTCAGAGTTTGAAAGCAAACAGAAGGCTATGCATTTAGAATGCTACTATACTTACAAATTCTGTGGCTGGATCGGGAGTTGATACCTGCTTTTAGGATTATCTGGGGTAAAACACTAATTTCCTTGCTTACTTGTGACAGCGGTAAAATCCAGTTCATCTTCATTTAGTTTATTTATAAAGCATTCATTGAACACCCTCTTTATCTGTTCGGTTTGAAGTGATGCACAGACGGCGTTTTCCCAGCTTGAGAAAGAAGAAGGCATCAGTGTTAGGTCCTGTGATTTTCTGATTCCCATGACGAGTCTTAATTGGCTTTCCCCCACAGAATGTGACCATAAGATGGTCCATTAGACATCACCCAAAAGTGAAACAAATCTAGGAGATTCTGCTCTTAAATAAAAAAAAGTCAGGTGTGGCAGCAAACAGATGGTAGTCCAGGTATGTTTATTTCACTTGAGTCTACTTTATTCTACAAAGAAGTCAAGGCAATGGTGGCAAGACTATATGGCAGAAGAATTGTGCCTCTTGTGAATTGAATCACACGATAGATTCAACATTCCACCAAATGCACAAATTTAAGTTTGTTGTCCGTTTTCCTGTGGAGAGGAAAGAGGAACAAACAAAATATTGAAGCCATTAGCATTTTATTAGCATCCATACTTTACTAGTGAACTCCAAAAATGTACCAGGTTACTTCACTTACTGATGTATTTAAGAGAAGTGATTGCAATTTAGAAATATTTAACATAAGGAACAATGCTACAAATACAACACAGTTTATGTCCCTGAAAACATATTTTAATGGATTTTTTTATTTAAAGGTGATGCATATGTAGACGCCTCCTGTCATAATATTGAAACTTTTTGCTTATAAAAAAACCATGCCATATATAATATACTACATATATTAGGTGTTTGTTTTTATCCATGTATATTTTGGAAATAGTTCAAAGGAACTATATGTTTCTAGACATTCTAGTACATAATTTATCATTTAACTTTTTTTGAGCTGATGCTACTATACTTGCAGACAATTACTTTTTAACCTTTAAAGGACTGTTGGCTATTTAATTTTTGTTAGCGCTCCAACGTACATACTTTGTGGAGAAATCATACTCTGAAACAGAGCAAGTTCCTCCTCCAAGTGATGATGCCTTCACACTCCAGCTCCTTCTTACCTTCTTGTTTCCAGTGTTTGGTGTAGTCCCCACTGTGTCCATGCCTCTGTGTCCACCGAGGCACAGTGACATCTGCATTTTGATCTTGTGTCTCACAGAAATTCATTCCCTGTTTCTCATGGGAACAGGAAGTTACCACCTGCAGGAATATTATGTTTCGGTTCTACTCGATTTTCTTTGAATGATTAAGACTAAATAGTTCCAATCATGGGATTATTGAATTGATTCCAGTCAGGGCACATGCCTGGGTTGCGGGCTAGATTCTCCAGGTTGGGGCATGCAGGAGGCAGCCAATCCATGATTCTCTCTCATCATTGATGTTTCCCTCTCTCTCTCTCCCTCTCCCTTTCTCTCTGGAATCAATAAAAAAAATTAAAAAGAAAGAAAGAAATTAATGTTCTCACAGTCCCGGGTGTTGGCAGGGCTGGTTTCTCTTGAGGCCTCTCTCTTTGGCTTGTAGACAACTATCTTCTCACTGTGTCCTCACATGGCCCTTGCTCTGTGTGCAGAACCCCTGGTGTCTCTTAGTTTGCTCCTAAGGATTAAGGTACTATTGGATAAGGGTCCCACCTTTATGACTTCATTTAACCCTAGTTACCCCTGGAAACCCACGATTTCTAAACTTAGCCACACGAGGAGTTTGGTCTTCAACACATGAACTGGGGGAGACACGATTCGATCTGTAACATTCTAACGTCTGTACTCCCACCCCCAAATCCATATCCTTCTTACATGCCGAGAACCACCGACCTTTAATCTTCAAGACAATGGTATCCCATGAGAAGTTAACTAGTATT